>NW_008657541.1:18459-28986 GCF_000695815.1 Acanthisitta chloris | reverse complement strand
TTAGTGTCTCATGTTTAGGATAACTCTTAGCTTTACTTGCCTGAATATTATTAGTGCTCCTTAATATCCCAAATTTTGGAAGAATTTAAAAGAAGACTTTTAAAACTCCTGTTAAACTTTTAAAATATATTAAATATATATTTATCTTCAGTGGTATCTATATTAAACTATTTTTAATCTCTTTGTCATATGCCAAGCTAACCATTCAGTAAAGCCACTTAAAAAATATGGACTACTTTCTTTTTCCTGAAATCTGAACCTTCCTTTTCCTAAACCTTGACCTGTCTTGGCTTATAGCTCCTGCTGAGGGGATTGATGTATGACTTACAGGAAAAAATGCAAGTCTAAAGTCACTAGTAGCATTTTATTTATAAAATATGCATTAAGAATACACATGTTCCTGGGTAACTGGAAGAACTCTAATGGCTTGTCTGACCCTAGCCAAGAAGTTGGAACAAATGAACGACTGATCTTAAGCTCTGTACAGCTATGTAGCAGTGCATCTCCTTGTAATATAACAAAGGCTCAAGTAATACTTCTCAAGAGCAAAATCCTGTTTATCTTTCTCATTCAAACAATTAACATACCCACTCATTTAAATAAAATCATCAATACCAACTCTATATTGCAGGACTTAAACCTATGTAAAAAACAATCAGTTTTATCTGACATTGCTGTGAAACATTAACACATGCTTTTGTTCAAAATACATTGCTACTCACTTTGTTGTAATAAATGTCAAGTTAAATTATTACTGTAATCTTACACCCAAACATACCAACACATGGTATATGCCCTGAAGAACTTATGTGTGAGACAGAAATATATGTAGGAAAAGAACAGCAGAGATTGATAAAATGGCTAGTCAGAGTGAGAGCAAGGAACAAAAGCTTGTCTCTTTACCCAAAATGCTGGCTGCTGAAGAGTACTCCTTGTTGATTCTTCAATTTTGTGAAAATTACCTATTACCTCTGTGATACTTTACAGACTGAGATACACAGAGTGAAGTACAGTCATATATGTATAAACATGTATCTTTTTGGCTGTCATGGGTGTTTATTCCACAGCTTCCCTGTTGTAAAGAGAAAAACAAAAGCACTATTCTCACATCCAGAGAGATAAAAGAAAATAGTAGCTGGAAGATCAGTTCATAATTTTTAACTTCCTGAACAGAAGACACTGTACTAAACCTTTATAATTCACATGCATGATATATATTATACATGGCCCTTTACACTGTATCCTCACATCCTTACACAGCAGGGCAAGTACAAAAATGGTTCATATTTAGTATCATAAATCCCTTATCAATTGCAATCATATGTGTATGGCATAAGAATTTGCCTTGTACTGTTACCAAGGGTAAAGTAAATCATTGATTAAACAAGTAATTGCTCAATAATGATCTGGTCACAGCCAAAATGTAATCAATCTGCAGGTTTGCTTTCTTAATTCTTACAAGAGTAATCACCCAGAGATGATAATGGATGATGCAAGATATTCCTTTCTCAATAGATAATATAACTGTGGAATCACCAATTAAATTTAGAGTTTCAAATCAATATTTCAATATACATTTCAGACGAAGATTTCTTTGCATAACAGCACAAATTAAGTCAACATTAACAGGTATATTTACAGCTAGTGAGTCAGTGCGGTGAATACTGTAGGACAATTAATGAAATATGCAACATTGCCAGAATGTCAGGCTGATTCCGCTTAAAAATATTGCTCACATTTTCAATTTTGCCTTAATAGTCCACCTGAACACAAAACTAACAAAATACTGACATTTAAAGATACATTAAATTTAATGGATTTTCGTTTTGCAACTCCCATTTCACTGTTATGTAATGACAAAACAGTTAAAAAAATTAAAACCTCCCAGAAATCATTTCCATTTTAATGATTTTTTTTATTTGCAGTTCAAAATGTAGTGGGTCATCTTGTCATAAAAAGAAATCAGGTTGGTTATACAGGACTTGCCTTTCCTAGGCCCATGCTGGCTGGGTCTGATCCCTTGCTTGTGCTGTATGTGCTGTGTAATTGCAGTCAGGATAATCTGTTCCATAACCTTGCTGGGAACCAAGGTCAGGCTGACAGGTCTGTAGTTCACTGCATCCTCCTTCCAGCCCTTCTTGTGGGTGGGAATCACATTGACCAACCTCCAGTCATCTGGGTCCTCCTTGGTGACCCAGGACTGATGATAGATGATATAAAGTGGCTTAGTGACTTCTTTTCCCAGCTCCCTCATCATCTTAGGATGTATCCCTTCTGATCCCACAGACTTATGGTACAGCAGGTCACTAACTGCCTCCTCCTGGGTTACAGTGGGGCTACTCTGCTCCAAATCCCTGTCTACCAGCTCAGGGGGCCAATTGT
Organism: Acanthisitta chloris; assembly: GCF_000695815.1. Lineage (NCBI taxonomy): Eukaryota > Metazoa > Chordata > Aves > Passeriformes > Acanthisittidae > Acanthisitta > Acanthisitta chloris. Next base: position 26,604 of record NW_008657541.1, on the reverse strand, counting down.
CCTGAGGATAATCGGCCTTATGCTTGAAGACTGAGACAAAGATGTTAAGTATCTCAGCCTTTTCCTTGTCTTTAGTGACTATATTCCCCACCATGTCTAATAAAGAATGGAGGTTTTTCTTGACCCTACTTTTACTATTAATGTATTTATAAAAACACTTTTTACTATCCTTTACAGAAGTGGACAAATTAAGTTCTAACTGAGCTTTCACCTCTCTAACTTTCTTCCTACATGACCTAATGACATCCTTAAAATCTTCCTGAGTTTTCTGCCTCTTTTTCCAAAGGTGATACACCCCTTTTTTTCTCCTGAGTTCCTGCTAAATGTCCCTGTTCAGGACAGAGGTCTTCCCTGCCAGCTCACCTTTTGGCAGTCAGAGACAGCCTGCTCCTGCACCTTTCAGCTTTTCTTCTTAAAGTATTTCCAGCCTTCCTGAGCCTCTTTGTTTGCAAGGGCTGCTTCCCAAGAGACACTGAACAAGTGTCCTAAATAGGACAAAGTCCACCATCTGGAAGTCCTAGGTAAAGGTCTATTGATGCCTCTCCTTACTTCACCAAGTATTTCAAACTCTATGCTTTCATGGTCACTGTGCTCAAGACAGCCTCTGACCACCACATCTTCCACCAGCCATTTTCTATTGGTAAACAGAATGTCTAGTAGGACACCACCCCAGTAGGCTCTCTTACCAGCTGTGACAGTAAGTTATCTTATACACACTTCAGGAACCTTCTGACTGCCTCCTCTCTGCTGTGTTGAGTTTCCAGCAGACATCTGGCAGGCTAAAGTCGCTCTCAAGAATGAGGGCTAGCAATCATGAAACATCAGCCAGTCACTTCTACTATAGTTCATCCGTCTCTTCCTCCTGTTTGTGTGGTTTATAAGACTACCACAGGGATGTCTGCCTTGCTAGCCTTTCCCCAGATTCTTACCCATAGGTACTCAAACTTATCATCATTGTCCTTGAGTTCTCTACAGTCAAAACACTTCCTAATACATGGAACCATCCCACCACCTCTCCCTCCTTGCCTGTCCCTTCTGAAGAGCTTGTTCAAACCTATTTTAAAGCCCTCGCTATCAGCCCTGATGGGTCATGAGCTAGGATCCTTTTGCCCCATTAGAGACATGAATCCCAACTGCTTCCGGCAGGCCTAGTGCCATATAAACCAACCTGTGATTGTAAAAAACCACAAAATTCTATTGTTGGTACCAGTCTTTAAACCACCTGTTTATCACATGGGCTTTTCTGTTTCAGCATTCCTTGCTGCCAAAGGAATCAAGGAAAATACCACATGTGCTGCTGTCCCTTCAACAATGTGTCCCAGTGCCCTGACAACCTTTTTGATTACCCTGACACTTCTCTCTTCAACCTTGTTGCTGCCAACCTGGATGAACATTAGTGGGCAGTAATTTGTAGAACTAATTAGTCCAGGGACTCTTCTGGTAATATCCCTTACCTGGGCCCCAAGAAAACAGCAGACTTCTCTGTGGGATGGCTCCAGTTGACATGCAGTACCCTCAGTTCCCCTCAGAAGCAAGTCACCCACTAGAACACCCCTTCTTTTAACCTTAATAGCCGTTGTTGTGATGCGTCTGGTTGACTGTGCTGATTCAGCAGATATCCTAGATAGATGTTATTCTTCACTGTCATCAGCCTGACTCTCAAGTTCTAGGGCTTCATACCTATTATGTAAGGGGACCTAGGAACGTGAAGGAGGCCAGGAGGGGATTATTCTACCCCCTCAAGCAGGGACCTCTTTCCATTCCACCTCATCTTTTTGGTTTGCTCCTTCTGCACGATGGCAAGAGGGTCAGGACTCCTCCGACTCCTTCTGAGCCAAGCTCTGAAAATCTTGAATATTAGTTAAAAGAGAATTACCCTTTTGAGACAGCTCTATGGAGCTTTCTGTGGAGACTGCATGGTGGTAGTAATCTCCCCTTGAAGAAACTGAAAAGATATATTTTTCAGGCTGGAATTTACAGCATCCCTTGGTCAGAGCTCAGTCTTCTCAAGAGTGAAAATCTTATTTTGTAATCTGAAATGAAGGAAAAGCTTTTAAACTGGGAGTAAATGCAAAGCCTTTTAAAGAGACTGGCCAAAATCGACTGGGTTGCTTCACATCTCACAGGACTAGTACAAAATTCATAACATCCACCCCCACTGTTACTGTGCCTCAATAATGACAGCCCTCAGAATCTGGAAAATGTGGACTAACAACATAATACATTAGAGAAAAAAAAAATGAAGAAAAAGAAGACAACTCTAAGAAGCTGAAAGTGTCATGAACATTTGTTGAAAATATGAGTGTATTATAACTTCTGCTATTAAGAAAATTTTCGCTGTACCTCAAGTTACATACTATTTTCAAGTTATTTATTTTATCTTAGAAGTCCATGAATAAGAATAAAAGCCTATTTCCACAGTGACACATTTCCTCTATTTGCTAAGCAAGGAACTGCTTTCCACACATTTTTATATGGTATCATTAAATATAAATAGGATTTAGCCAGATTTCTATCAAATGGTTTCAAATTAATGTAACCATGAGGTTTACATTTCTTTTGATGTATTAATATTTCTAATGACAGGATAGAGCTATCCCATACTCCATATGTAAGCAAAACTCCCAGTGAAGACACAAAAGCTCTTTATGATAGTGGTAGGAAACAACCAAGGGCCAGAACAAACCTGGAACTAAATCCACATATTGTATCTGTTACTCGAGTGCAGTAGCACTGGAGGAGAAAATGGGGAAACTTTATACTCAGAAGGAGGGTTACACAAACCTTAAAATCTTTCTGCTTTTTTAGAAGAATGACACAACAGGAAATTCAAGTTCTACCTAGTTCTATGCCATTTAATAATAAATCCATATCTTTTCTAGAAGCAATCATTGCAGTGCTTATAAGTGTAAGTGTGCAGATGTTGATGCTGGAAAAGACCCAAAGCTGATTGATATCAATGAGCCCTACAAAGCATTCCAGTTACACTTCAAGTAAGCCTAAATTGATTGATGCTCTTAGTCTCTCTTCCAGCTGTTTGTATGCAGGAAAATGTCTACTTAGAAAATTTCACTAAGCAGTATTAGTTATGATTTTGCAAGTTATATGCAATTGCTCCTACCTTTAGACAGTATATCACATCTATTAAAATTCTACTAAAATCATACTAATGTGAAGGCTTTAAGGCTTAAATAGGAAGTACCTTCTTTTACAGAAGAAGACTAATTTTACACCATTGCCTATGTAGAAAATTTCAGTTACTTCATAACTTTAAAAGCACAATATGGCTGGACATACAGTGGACATTTTTAAGTTACGATTTTTCTCTTTCCAGAACTTCAGCATGAATAAACTCTCACATGAGCACATGCATTCTTCCACAACATAAAAAATGTAGTCAAAAATCTTTGCAATTTTTACCATCATGCTGTTTTTCTATACATAATAACGGAAAGACAACAATATGATGAAGCAGACCAGAGTATTGCAACTTGGAACAAGAACAATGAAAACAAATATATGGAAGACAAACCAAGTGTGAATCTGATACAATTCAGAGAAAGAAAGTTATTCTTATATAAAACAACTGTACTAGGGTGCAGAGACTGTTATAACAGGTCCAAAAATAATAATTAGGGAGAAAACATCTTAAGCCTTAATGGAATTTTATCAGTAAGTGAAAGAAAGTGTAAATGCCGTTTCTATTTAGGAGAAAGGTTCCCTGCTGCTCAGCCTAATATTTTTCCCAATTTCCTGTGCTTTAAACACTCATTTCCCAGTGCAGCCACAGCCAGTAAAGTTAATTTCACCTTCAAAACTGCATGCAAAATTACTTTTGGTACAACATGCTTTATGTGACTGAAAAGATCTGCATATTTAAAAAAATAGGAAGTATGTTCAGTTATAACCTCAGCTGTTATGTGTCCTTTGCTCTATATGAACACAAAACACACGAATTGTGCAAGTGGCAAAGAGCAAATAAGACCTGTTTGGCAAAGATCAGCATGAGGATAAGTAATTATACTAATTGTACTTTCTTATTAAATACTTACTTATAGAAACTTACAATAAAACATAGATCAGCTACAGCTGGTAAAGCACAAGACATTTTGGGACTTTTTCCATGTTTTTAATCTGCTAGCAAAAATTTGTCTAAAGTGTACAGAAATATTTCTGTAATATTTTAAATCTTTTGAATATTTTAAAAATGAAAATATAATAGATTATAAATACATTTTCAGTTCTGAGTGTCACCACCTCAATTAATTTATGAACTGCTCCTGGTATCTCTAGTATATGCTTGTCTTTCATAGGAAAATGAATTAAAAAGGCAACTTTAAGGTCAGAACATAATTTTACATTTAATTTAGTTTTTCTCTAGTCCAGTAGAACAATTCGTCTGAAGAGTACAAGTTAGATCCTTCAGGTATAAGACATGCTTCTTTCATTGCTCAATCTCACCACTCATTAGAATTATGCAGAAATGTCACATCCTAAAGCAAATGAGATCAGATTATAGTTTTGGAAGTCTGGAGAAGTGTTTGCAGTCTTTCCTTCAGAGCAATCTTCCAACTAATAGCTGGTTCTCAGGGATCCATCTCACATGAACTCCAACATTGAATTGCATTGCTATGACAAAATTCTCCACTTTGTCCTAGACTTCATTTTGACTCAAGAATAAAGACAATTAGTTAGCACTGAGTAATGTGCTTACCATTGAAACACCTGTCTACTAGTGACGGTGACAAGGTAGAATCACAGAATCATCAAGTTTGGAAGAAACCTTGAAGATCATCAAATCCAATTGTTAACCTCTCACTCCACTGTAATCCCTAAACCGTATCTTCCAGTTCCAGATCCAGACACCTCTTAAAGCACTTCTAGGGATGGTGATTCCACCACCTCCCTGGGCAACCTATTCCAGTACCTGACGACCCTGACAGCGTAAACGTTTTTCTGATATATAATCTGATTCTTCTGTCTCATTTTATGGCCAGTCCCTCTAGTCCTCTCACTGCAGACATGGCAGAAGAGACCATCCCCCACCTCTCTACAACCTCCTTTAAGGTAACTGTAGAAAGTGATGAGGTTACCACTGAGCTGTCTCTTCTCAAGGCTAAACAAACCCAACTGCCTCAGCCATTCATCATACGCCATGTGTTCTAGACCTTTTCTGAGCCTTGTTGCCCTTGGCTGGACTCACTCCAGCACCTCACATCCTTTTTTAATTGAGTGGCCCAAAACTGAACCCAGTATTAAAGGTGTGACCTCACCAACGCCGAGTACAGGGGGATGATCACTTCCCCAATTCTGCTGGCTACACTGTTCCTGATACAGGCCAGGATGTCATTGGCCTTCTTGGCCGTCGGTGCACACACGTGTTGAGCTGGGTGTCTACCAGCACTCCCAAGACTCTTTCTGACAAACAACTCTTGAGCCACTCCTCCCCCAGCCTGAAGTACTGGCATGAGGTTGTTGTAACCCAAATGCAGTATCTGGCACTTCACCTTTGTTCTCCTCAACCCATTGGTCAGGTCTGTAAAGGTTTCTCTGTAGAGCTTTCCTACATGCAGGCAGATTGACACTCCCACCCAACTTACTGTCATCTGCAAATGTACTGAGGGTGCACTAAATCCCCACATGCAGATCATCAATAAAGATATTAGATAGGACTAGTCCCGATACTGAGCCCTTAGTCACCAGCCACCAATTGGATTTAGCTCCATTCACAACAACTTTCGGAGCTCAGCTTATCATCCAATTTTTTACCCATCCAAGTGTCCACCCATCGAAGCTGTGAGCAGCCAGTTTTACTAGAATTATGTTGTAGGAGACAGTGTCAAATGCTATGCTGAATTCCAGATAGAACACATCCACCACTTCCCTTCCTCCACTAAGCAGGTCACCTTCTCATAGAAGGAGATCAGATTGGTCAAACAGTACCTTCCTTTACTATTTCCATGTTGGTTAGGCTTTATCCCCTGGTTGCTCTGCATGTGCTGTGTGATGGCACTCAGGATGATCTCCTCCAAGACCTTGCCCAGAACTGATGTTAGGCTTACAGGCCTGTAGCTCCCTGCATCATCTTTTTGACCCTTCTTATAGATGGGTGCCATGTTTGCTAATTTGCACTTAGCCAGAACTTCTCCAGTTATCTAGAACTGCTGGTAGATAGTTTCATGAGTTCTGTCAACAGTTGCCTCATTACCTTATGGTGGATATCGTCTGGGCCCATGGACTTGTGAGCACCCAATTGTCCTAGCAAGTCATTAACCATCTCCTCCTGGATTAGGAGGCCTTCACTCATCCCTCCCTCACCAAATACTAGCTCTAGGAGCTGGATATCCTGAGGACAACCTGTGTTGACGTTAAACACAGAGGCAAAGAAGGCACTGAGTACCTCTGCCTTTTCCTCATCCCCTGTCACTACACTAACTTCTGCATTTGTCTACCGATAACACCTGCCTTGACCCTCCTTTTATTCCCAATGTATTTATAAAATCTTTTTTTGTTATCTTTTACTTTAACGGCCATATCAAGTTCCAGCTGGGCTTTGGCCCTCCTAATCTTCTCCCTACATGACCTCTTGGCATCCTTAAAGTCTTCTCAGCTTTGTCTGACCCTCCTTCCAGAGATGATAGATTCTCTTTTCTTCCCCCAAGCTCCAACCTAAGTTCTCTGTTTAACCAGGCTGGTCCTTTCCATTGACAACTTGAATTCCTATGAGAGGGACAGTCTGCTCCTGAACGTTTAACAGTTCCTTTTTAAAACACTCCCAGCCTTCCTGAAGTCCTTTTCCCTTCAGTACTGACGCCCATGGGACACTAACAATCAATGTCCTAAACAGGTCAAAGTCTGCCTGCCAGAAATCCAGAGGGGAAGTTCTGCTTGTGGCCCTCAATATATCACCCAATATTGAAAACTTCATCATTTCATGGTCACTGTGTACAAGACGCCCACTGACCACCACATCCTCCAACTATCCTTTGTTCGCGAGCACCAGGTCTCTCAGGGCACCTCCTCTTGTGAACTCATTTACCTGTTGTGCTAGGAAGAGATCTTCCACACAATCCAGGAATCTCCTAGACTGATTCCCCTCTGATGCATTGTATTTCCAGCAGACATCCGGCAAATTGAAGTCACCCATGAGTATGAGGGCCAGTGACTATGAGAATTCTGCCAGCTGTTTGTAGAGTGCCTCATCTGACTCTTTGTCCTAGTTGGGAGATCTATAACAGGCTTTCACTGTGAAGTCTGTCCTATTGACCTTCCCACTGATCTGTACTCGTAAGTGCTTGACTGTCATCTTCACCATCGTCAATTTGAATACCGTCAAGGTACTCCCTAACTAAAATACGTTGATACCCCATCATCACTATTGCTATGCCTGTCTCTTCTAAAGATCTGATACCCAGCTGTTACAGCATTCCAGTCATGAGAGTCATTCCTCCACATTTCTATGACAGGGACCCTTATATAATACTTAGGATTATAACTAAAATAATTCTTGGACTTGTTCAAGAATGTTCAATACAATCACCTGGACACTGTGCCCAGTTTGTCCTCAGTACAGAAAAATTATCAATAAACCAGAGTAAGCTTAGCAGAGGGCCACTGAGGTGGTTGGGTCTGGGCCCTTGTCCTGTGTGAAGAGGCTGGCGGACAGCTCTGGTTCAGTCTGGTGATGGAGGATCTCAAGCTAACATCAGCCACCAGTGCCTATAAGTGGTTGCTGGAGAGCTGGAACTAGGCTTTTCTCAGCAGGGCACAGAAGACAGGTGAAGACACAAAGAGTATGGATTTGAAATAAGGAAATGTTTTCTTTAGAATTAATTAATAATAAAAAATTATTGAAATTTTAGTTTGTACTATCTTTGCTTTAGAAGTAATTTTGTGACTTCTTTTTCATGAACTGTGAAAATAATTTTTGTAAAACTTTCTAGATCCATACTAATGAAAGATCATTGACCATTGGACACTTCAAATGTATGCAATGTTTTAAAATATGCACTTGTACATTTTATCACAGAGTAAAGCAAAGTATTTCTATGATGACAGAATCACTACTTCTTAGATAAATGAAAATATTGGAACAACAGTAAGTATAAAAAAGAATATGAAAAACGTGAATAGAATAGAATAGAA
>NW_008657541.1:9305-18419 GCF_000695815.1 Acanthisitta chloris | reverse complement strand
TAGAATAGAATAGAATATTTTCAGTTGAAAGAGATCTATGGACATCATGTAGATCAACTGCCTGATAAATTCAGGGCTGAAAGCTTTAAAGTGTATTATTAAGGACATTGTTGATATGCATCATAAAGACTGCCAGGGAAAAAAAATTAAAAAACCAGCAATCAACTAGCAGACTAAATTCAGGCTGAAATTTGAGGTCATTATCAAGAAATTCCTATGAGAGAAAAATCTTTTGAGCTGAACTAAGACATATTATACCTCCACTGAGATTATTAGCAAATTGGTTCTAACTACAGCTAAGGCAAGAATAGAGTCATTCCTCCAGACAGGAGATGGCTGGGATCCTGCTGCTTAAGACTTTTAAACCTGATACTAGAACAAAATGCTCATTGGCAAAGAGATTTTCCTCAATGGCTGACGATGGTTTTAGTCTTATATCTGTACTTCACACATCAGGGAATCTGAAACTTAAAAAATATCTCCCATGGCAACTTGTGTTTGGGAGGTAAACAGCAAACTGGCCTGCTTCAGACCTTTTTAAACAAAATTAATGGAAAACTAAGATGGGAAAAAAAAGAGGTAGGCATTTTTATTGGAATCCATTGCCATAAAAAATGCAAAATTACTTCACAATTTCGTATTCTGATAGAATTTTCTTTCACTATCTTGACTTTTTGTGAAGTTAGTGTTATTAATCTTCAAGATTAATAGAAAACACTGATGTCTGTAACTTAAAGTATTGTTCTCTACCCTGACAAGTATAAGCTTTTGACTTCTTTACTAAATGCGTTATGACTGATTCTAACAGCTTGTGCACATACCACAGAAATCTCTCATAATAAAAGATATTGTATTCATTGCATGTGACTGCTGTAGATTCAATCACAAGCCCATTTACAAATGTCTTCTCTGAGCAGCTGTAAAATTAGGTCAGCCAAACACTTATGACAAGCTACATCAGTCACACAGAACTTCAGCTGCTTCTCCCTGCAAATCAGATTTACTTGACTTCTTCATGTAGAAGGAGCATTTGGTAAATAAGAGGTTTGGTGCTGAAATAGCCAGCCATAATCAATGTCAGATTCTCATGAAAACAACTGATTACTCTTAAAAGTAATGCTTTTAATACACTTAATCAAGATTAGGCTTATCAGAATTTTCCCTTACTATTTCTGTGCAACAGAAGACACTGTTAACTTACAAACTCTTTTCCTTTTCTAACAATTGAAGTAGTAAGTGAAAGACCTCTGGGTTTGACAACTGCAGCTGAAGCAATCAAAATTATAAATATGGACATTATCTGACCATGTTTACAAATGACTGCAATGGTCCTTTTTAACACTGAGAGGCCACCATGTGTTACAGTCACTGTTTGTGAATCTGTCTCCCTGATTAGTTGGTGCTCTCTGTAATAACCCTGGTAGCTCTGAACATATGTTGTGGGAAAATCCTGTCAAGCAAAAAGCTAAGCTAATCTCATCTATCTTTGTCACTTTTAATGCATATACTTACTTTTTCAGGGTTTTTTTTTCTGTTTTCTTTATAGGACAGTGGTAGATTTGAATCATAGTGCTTCAAGCACTGTCACACCTGAATAAAATAATATTTTGAACTTAAAATAGCATTAATGGAATAATTAGAAAATGCCTGGTCTTGTTGCTCAATTTAAATTCAAGGCATAGTCTAGGACAGATAATCATTAGCCATACCTAATTAAACAAGGCACATGTAACTGAGACACCGAGCAAGAAAGCAAAATGTGTCTTGCTGCACATACCAATATCATTAGGTATATATGTATCAAAGCATAATCAGAGGCTCTGTTGAAATTTACTGTATCATCCTAGAAGAAATTCAGTGTTTGCATGTGAACTCTAGGTTTTATTACTCTTTAAGTTGCAAACCTCAAAGTCCCTTTAATGATGTATTTATCACTTATGTATCTGTAACCCGGAGATCACATGCAGAGATAGCTAGAATGAAAACTTGCAAAAGAAAGCTGTCACAATTCTGATTCTTTCTGAGATTCAGGTGTAGAATCTCAGATATAATGCAAATATCATTTAGAGAAGTGACCTCTTTTTAATAGGTGGATAATGTTTTTTATACAGAAATTTTTTTTCAGTAGTGCCTCTATTAAGACATCTTCATAAATAATGTCACATCTCCTGACTATAGCAATGAAAAAGGACACTTATACAGTAATGCACTGGATATACAAGTTCATTCATGTGTAGCAGCCACTGCCATGTTATACTGGATCATCTGGTAGGGTCAACATTCTTTTAAATTAATTACTGCCATTTAACAATAACAATAAGTGTAGCAGCTTCGAATGTACTTTGCTCTGGGCTGCAGGATGGAAATGTTACTGTTTCAGATGGATGTTATGCAATTCATTTCTGAACACATGGTTTATACTTTACTACCCTCTTATTATTCAAGTTGTGCTTACAATTCATGAGAGACTATGCTAAGACCAACAGACCCATACTCAACACTGATTTTATAATGCAGCTCAAGCCAAATGTCAATAATGAGTGTATCAGGAAAAAATTTTAACATCCTCTGTTCCTCTAGCACTGTTAAATTCTATAAGCAACTAAATGTACAGCAGATGTTAAATGTGATTAGAGTGTTTGCTCACTGCTAATGTTTGTCAGTAATGAGAACCTTACGAAAAGTTAAGATACAAAACAAGTGCCGGGAATTACTCATCTGTAAATCTCTCTACCCTCCCCCCAGCAACAGAGGAATCACATTTAACAGAGTTTCTGCCTTGTTTCAAACTGGAAGAGTGAGGGGCTTGAGTAGAAAGCCATCACTTACAGTTTTTCAAAATTATTATTAAAATTATCAAAATCGGCTCCTTTAATGTGTAAAACTTAGGTCAAAAAAATGAGACTGGCCCAAGATTTTACAGGAAATATTCTAAGTATGTTGTCAAAAAAATCCCAAAACCCAACCAAACGGAAGTATATTTAGAACTGTCTGTATGCAATTCTGTGCAATATGCTCTAGGATGACCCTGCTTGAGCAGGGAGGTTGGACCAGATGACTCACTGTGGTCCCTTCCAACCTTACCTATTCTGTGATTCTGTAATTCTCTGAAATCCTTTTTAGAATTTGAATGAAACCACTCAAACAGGAAACATCATTTATTTTTCTATACTGGTGAGGTCAGAACTTGGTGAATATCTTAAAACACAGCCATAGCCAGTCAGAGCTCTTTTGAAGATGCTGTGTCCTAAATCTCAGCTGCCAGCATATCTATATGACTTTTTTTGGTGTGAAATTGTCTTACATACATCTGGAGTGTATATGTGGGATCCATGCTGTGTACTGAAGATGATCTTACATGCAATAGTTAAGCATAAATTGAGTCATCCAATGTTCGCAGACTACCCAGGCATACATAGTAAAAAAAATTTGGGACCATTATGTGAATAATGGCTGAGGAAATACTGAATCTATGTTCATAATGTCTACTCTGGGTTTTGTTCTGAAATATATACATGCACATTTATGCTTATGTCTGACAGCTTTCAAAAAAACCCATGGTTCTCTAGCCAACTATCTCGTTACATAAAACAAGCTGCACTGGTTGGTTGGCTCTTAATCCAGATGAAGGTAATCTGTTGGAAATACGCGCAGGCATACTTACATTCCATTTTATCTACTCCACCATGGCAAAGCCAAAATTCTTCCCCTATGCAAACAAAGCTATAAGCTGCTATAAAATCTACAGGAAAATCAAGCAGAAAAATTGGAAATTGTACAAGATCATTAAGAGTAGTGCCTAATCATTTTATATTTTTAGCCTTTTTATTTTTATGCATACAGAAACTAAGTAACAGAGACCCAGAGCAAGAAAGCATAAGGACAGCACAAAATTAGATTTAAACAACCTTACGTAGTGCAGGCTCAGCCAAACAGACACATTTTATACCTTTTTTTTTTTTTTTGCAAAAAGGCAGAATTTGACTGTTGCAGTAATTTATTCTTTGTTACCAAAAAAATGTATGCAATGAATGTCGTACATAGCCAACTCTATGTTCTTTAGGGGAGGGCCTTCAGCCTAAATTAATTACTTAGAAAATCATTTTGATAAGATATTCTTGCTGCCCACTGGCAACTTAAATAGCATATCTCAATCTGATTCTAGGCAAACACGCTAAAAATTCTCCCAGGTTTTACTGATGTGTCAAAAATATAACTACTATTTTTTAGAATTATGTTTAACATATATTTAAAGATGCATCTCAAAATTTTATTTTTAGTTTAGTGGTTGCAGCTTATGATTACTACCTGCTTGCCAAGGTCATTTTATGAAAGGTCATTCATATCTAAGAAATCATTCTGACATTAATACACACATAGATTTCATTAAACTGTGTATACAAAATTAGATTTTTATTTTAAAAAAAAATTTAAGGAAAAAATGCAATTGTTTTAACTAGCTTATTCTAGAAACCCCAGTGAAAAAATGCAGGTTGTTCCCTATATTATTTTGGAGTTACACATCTGTTTGAACTCTGTCATCAAAACATCTTATCATTATTACAGGACTACAGTGATTCCTTGATCATGTAGAGACAGGATTAGATTTTTCACTATTGCCTTCTTCCACTAGATATTAAATAATCCAAGGTGAATTACAAAAAAGTGGTCCAAACTTCAAATCAAAATAATGTGAGAAATCCCTACTAATCTCTTAAAATGCTCAGAGATCATATGCTATTCATACTGGTTTACCCCATGGGGATGTCTAACAATGAATGCCAGTTGCAAATGGAATGAAGATTCATACGTTTGTGATTCAGTGACTAAAATACTTTGCAGAAGCATAAATTTAAGCATAAATCATCAATATTTTTTGAAAAGTGCACATTATATATGCCCCATTACCCAATTTAATTATACTTAATTTATTTTATAGATTAACATATTTTTCATTGTCTCATTCTGTCATAAATTGTACCTTAAGGAAGTAAAACACTGGATCTAAGACCTTTGCACCCTGAGACCACTCTTTACGTCACAAAGGAGATAGCTTCTCTCTTCTTCACTGAAGGGAAGCGATCAGTTTTATCACCATAGGAAGAAGATGTTAGTGCCTCCTTCTGACTGCCCTTGGTACCACAACTCTCTTTAACAAGCATTATTTTCAAGCAGAACAGTCGTCTATTAGATTAAAAGTAACTGTTCAGGCTTTTTTTATACAAACTATTTAAGCAATCCTTCTTCCAGTATGACATTCCACAAATGTTCATGCAATCTTCAGAAACCTTAGTTACGTACTTCATCTCAAATCAGTGACAGTTTCTTTAACATTTTGTCTAAAGGCCAGCCTATTTCTCAGAATCACTTTTGGCACTTAACCTTTTTCACGAATAAAAATTACTCTTAGTAGATAAGCTTCATTTTTACTCTGATATTTATTATGGCATTTAAAAGGGTGTTTACTAAGTGAAGAGTGTCTGTTTATGGGAGAAGACACTAAGATTTGGTAGTTACATGCAAAGTTCAGACAGAGAAAGAGATTTTCAGCATTGTCATGGGGAAGAAGAAACCGGCAAGAGAGGGTATACCTTTGCTTTTTCAAATTGCCACATGTTCCTTTCCCCTGTCCCCATCCCAATGTCTCACTGCAGCTTGACTCTAGGAACACCTTTGGAGTTTTGCACACCATATGAGCTGGCAGTGTGCATTAGCAGCCCAGAAAGGCTGCATCAAAAGGAGTGTGGCTAGCAAGTCAAAAGAGGTAATTCTTCCCCTCTACTCTGCTCTTGTGAGACTCCACCTGGAATACTGCATGCAGTTCTGACGTCGTCAACATAGGAAGGACATGGAACTGTTGGAGCAAGTCGAGAGGAGGGCCAAGAAGTTGATAAGAGCACTGGAGAACCTCCCCTATGAGGACAGGCTGAGGAAGTTGGGCCTGTTCAGCCTGGAGAAGAGAAGACTGCATGGAGATCTCATAGCAACTTTTCAATATCTGAAGGGCCTACAAGGGAGAGGGAGAGGCACTTTTTATTAGGAACTGCACTGATAGGACAAGGGGTAATGGATTCAAATTGAAGGAGGGAAAGTAAGGTTAGATATTTGAAAAAAGTTTTTTACTATAAGGGTGGTGAGACAATGGAACAGGTTGCCCAGGGACATAGTGGCTGCCTAGACCCTGATGGTGTTCAAGACCAGACTGGATGAGGCCTTGTGCAACCTGGTCTAGTGAGGAGGTGTCTCTGCCCACAGCAGGGAAGGTTGGGATTAGATGATATATAAAGTCCATTCCAACCCTTAAATTCTGTGATTCTATGATATGTTTCCTAATTGAAGGCTGTATCAGACCTAAGCTCTGCTTTTGAGGCTGGAAGGATGTTAAACCCTGATTCATACCAACGGTTACCATACTAGGATTTTCTCTCAGGCTCCAAAGCCATAAACCACCATTTATAGCCCAAGAATATCTCACAAAGAGAAGGCAAATACTTACTTTTCTTAACCCATTTTCTCCTACTTTTCTTCTATCCTCATTTGTCAACTATATATGATGACCTTCATTCACCTTCACTTCATTCTTGCTCAGCAGTCATTACACACAAGTTGTCAACTCAATGCAACACCAAAAGGAAAAAAAAAGAATTGCTTTGTTGTTAGGCTGGACACTCAAAATAGAATGCAAATAGGATGACAAAGGGCAATTCAATGCTCATGATACACAGTATACATAGTTTTGACTCAATGGCATATTTCACAATTAATTGTCAAAAATTACACTTCTGGGTTTTCCCCTTTTTTTTACAAAAATTTTGAAAAGTCCCATGTGAAGATTTTGAACCATGAAAATTATCTGAAGTTGAATTTAGGATATTTAATGCAGAGCTTAAAATAACTGTCCAACAAATAAAGATACAAAATGAGCTCATATTCATGTTTTCAAACAATTGTCAATAGTTGTACTCAGGCAGTAAAGTTGTATCATTAACAACAATGAAAACTTCACAGACAGCCGATAATTCAGTAAATGCATTGCGTTTCCTTGCCCTTCACTTATATTTAACAACTCAAAAAGTCCTCCTCCTGTACTGACTCTTTATAATGAATAAGAAGACAGAATAAATCTTCTCACATAGATCACCTTTATTCCTTTGATTTCAAAGCGGTCTTCAAAGTACTTGCCCAACTCAGCAACATATTTAAGCTCAGATCAGTTACTTTGCCTAGGGGTACAGAAGGTAGTGTTGGTAAGTGAGAAAACACAGTAGGAAACACCTTTGCTAAGGCATAAATCTTTGAAGTTTCTGATCCGCCATTGCTATCTGCTGTCTCTTCTTAGCACACTCCTCTTATGAAGACCTTCTTTGCTCTCAACATTTTCCAGACTATAGTGTCTCTGCTATCCAAATAGTTTAAAAAGTCATAGGGAGTGTACCAAGTACAAGTTAACTTGTAGATAATGATGTATATTTTTATACTATAAGCAATACACATTTAAAATGTATGTTAATATTTTTGTTACTATGGATTCTACTCAAATACAATGGAAAATTGGTTGGATCATGAGTCCTTGGTGCATATTTTACAGTTACATTACACTGTCACTACAGTTATGAATGACTGGGTGTTGCATATATCTGTGATTTTTAGCCAGATTCTCCTCTTTTCTCTTCCTCTCTCCCATTCTAAGAAAGCATCTCTTGTTCCCCAGTAAGCCAGATACAAGCTGAATGCATTATCTCAAATCTCATGCTGAATAAAGAAACACAAACAGGAATTCACACAGAATATTTTATTTAGGAGAAGAACTTTGTGGAGTGAAGGTCAGTGTAACAGTCAGAGTCTAACAGAGGAGAAATTTCCGCTTGCAATAAGCTTTGCAAAATTGATTAGATCTTGATTATGCTTTCCTCCATAGTCTACATAGAAAGAGCATGGATATGTTCATAGAGTCTGCTATCGACTCCTAGATAGAATTTATTTCCTTTCTTTCTCTGTATAAGATGCATCTGCATTAGTGTTCTTTTCTGAGCATTTTATTAATTTTTTCAGTCATGACAGAAACAGAGTTTGTGCTGTACAGCTCTATTTTGTGTTTAACAAACCGTATAACCAGACAAGTTTTTGTGCATTTCTCTGTCTTTGAATCTGTTCATGTGGAGGCATTCTCAAATTTAAAATTAGAGTAGGAGAGGCATCTTTAGTAAATATAAAAGACAGTCTTTTTCTTTGGCTTTTTTCACACTTTATTATTTCACACACTTTATCATTATTTCACATGTGCTATTAATTCTCAATAGGGATTTCAGGCATACACAGCAGTGATAAGATTACAAAACCTAAAATAGACCAGAGAACATGCTCAAAAAGTTAAGGCTAAGAGGTCACCCAAAGAAGACATAGAATTGTAGTTTTATGTGTTATGTCACAATGATTTGAGAGGAAATTCTCAGAAGTACCATGTTAATACAAATTATGTTTCAAAACTGCTACCATTGTTTGCTCAAAGTATTGGTACTTACCAAAAGCTCCCCAGACCGTATTCATTACATTCCTGAAAGTTTAGGTCCCTTGCCCATTTTTAAAAAAGTTACACTGAGCAAATTGCAGAAATATTTTCCTTGATTTTAAAGGGCTGTAAGACTGTTCCTGTGAAAACCAACTGAGAGAGCTGAGACTCTGGGGAGACCTTATACTAAATAGGCCTGGTCCCAATACTGAGCTCCGGGCAGCAGCACTAGTGACTGGCAGACAGCTGAATTGAACTCCGTTCACCACAATTCTTGAGGCTCAGCCATTCATCCAGTGTTTTTATCAATTGAAGAGTCCTCCCATCCGAGGTGCAAGCATCCAGTTTTTCTAAGAGGATGCTGTGGGAAATAGACTACATCCACAGCCTTTCCTTCTTCCAGTAGGCAGGTTGCTTTGTCATAGACGGAGATCGGGTTGGTCAAACAGGGCCTTCCCTTCATAAATCCATGTTAGTTGGGCTTGATTCCCTCATTGTCCTGCATGTGTCATGTAATTGCACTCAGGACAATCTCTTCCATAACCTTGCCTAGAATTGAGGTGTCGTGGTTTAACCTCAGCCAGCAGCCAAGAACCACGCCGCTG
>NW_008657541.1:0-8979 GCF_000695815.1 Acanthisitta chloris | reverse complement strand
CCTTGGTTATGATAAACACCATCCAGCAAAACCAAAACAACAATGTATTATCACTTCTGAATTCAAAACACTGCACTACACTAGCTACTGAGAAAATTAACCCCATCCTGGCTAAAACCAGGACATGAGGTTAGGCCTTTAGTTTCCCTGGATCGTCTTTCTTATCCATCTTACAAATGGGGGCTGTTTTTGCTAATTTCCAGTCAGCTGGAACTTCTCTAGTTATCCAGAACAGCTGATAGATGATTTTAAGTGGTTTGGCAAGTTCTTCTGACAGTTCTTTCATTACCTTGGGAAGGGTCTCGTCAGGGCCTATAGACTTGTGAGTGCCTAATTGACATAGCAAGTCACTATTCTTCTCCACCTGGACTATGGGAGCTACACTCATTTATTTCTAACATTTTCGCATGCAGTTAAGTCAGATAAAGAAATGTGAGTTTAAAAAGCACTAAGAAGTGTGGAAAGAGAACTGTGATGTTTAAATATTGAACAAACTTATATCTCTTGCCAAAAGAGATATTAAAAAAAAAGACAGGTTCGCCTTTTGCTCCAGACACATATTCCAGTTCAATTCAAAATAAAGGCTTTGCTGTTGCTTCTTGCGTCCGTTGTTTCTGATAAACACCAAATGAATAATTATGGTCTGCGCTTTTTAAAAACCTCTTTAATTCAGCATTCATTGCATATTAAAGTTACTCCAGATAGTCTTGGTTGATGATGACTGCAATAGAATTAGGGGTGATCTTGTGAACACACCTGTTGACCTCAAACTCCCAATGAATCAGCAAATCTACATAGGCAGGAGAATGCATTAAAAAGGCCAGAGTTAAGAGGCATATTCAAAAAAACAGTTATATGTGAATGTATATTAATGCAATTGATGGTGTGTGTGTGTGCAACAAGTTATTATGGACTATTTTGCCTGAAATGAAAATAGAGATAATGTCAGGGTGATCTTCCAGGCAACACAAACCACTCTTTTTCCATCTCATCTCACAAATCCAAAATGTTCTCCACTTTGCATAATGTCCTGTTCTGTCTAAAAGGCAAGCAGTTTTATTGGTAATACTTTTTAAATTAAACATCTCCTAAAAAATATTTCAAGTCTGGTTCCTCCTCTCCACATTTTTTCAACAAGGGTATTCACCCTTCATTCACACACAGCTTTTTCTGGCCCATTCAACTCATAAAGTCTCATATGATGGGTTTCACTCAGTCTTCCCAGACACATTCATTAGTAAAGCAATTACAATAGTATTATTTTCTACAGTACTGAAGGCAGGGGACAAGTTTCCTTGGGGTATTTTTCCCTCCTTTTTTTAATTTTTTTTTAAAATTTTTTTTTAGCATGATCATCTGTGTGTAACAGCAAAAAGCTTTTCTGAAAGCTTCCCAGTTTTTGACCTGTCTTGAATCTGTCTTTCTTGGCTACAGATGGGCTATCAAATCCATCAAGTCCTTATTGGAATAGATTACTAAATTGTTGGAGCGCTGGGATTAGCCCCATCTGTCTGCAGGAAGTTCTGTAATCATGATGAGAGGTTATTGTTGCCTGGGAGCTGAAAAGCAGCTAACCATACTGCACTAAAGGATCAACCAAGGCTTTCCATAAAGTAGGAGATGGAAAAGCAATCCTATTCTGCCGAATCCAGTGAATAACAAAAAGGTGCTGTAAATATTCTTGAAATACTGTTTCATTGAACATGTATTTTTTTAGGATATTTTTCTTGAGAAAGAGAGGCTTAAAGATGAGCAAAATGTGCCGCTTTTCTTGCAAGAGGATGTCATCACAGTTTAACAGAGTTGGAAACTTTGGTCCTGAATGCCTGCTTGATTGCTATTAGTCTTGAGGTTGAAATACAATAAAAGTAAGGGTTAGCCCTATCCCACCCACCAAAGGCAAGTGTAATTAGGTCATAGAGAGATTTGGCAAGTGAATTGACCATATTTAATTAATTTCCTAATTTGAATTTTTCTTATTTCTTAACTTAGATGTCTGAAAATACCAAAAATACAATGAAAGGTAATGCTGAGAGGATCCTGACTTCATTCTATAGAATTTCAGAGTTCCTGTCATGTTTCAGTGGCTGTCTGAAGCAAATCAAAGCTCTTTGAAATGTTTTCACTGAAAAATAGGACTACACTGAACTGTCCCAAGGCTTTTAAGACACGGAGGTATGAAAGTATCTTTAAAAGTTTGTCCGTGTGAAATATGACAAACTACACTTCAGGTTTCTGCACCAGACAAATCTGGAAGGAAAAGTCATGCTCCTGTACTCATCAGAAAACATTCAGGGCAAGGGCCAATTCTAGGGTAAAGTATCAGGAATGGGTAATTTTTCAGAATAGGGTGCCAAAACCACTCATTTGCTTCCTCACCTTAACCCTCCACTTCAACACCCAAACTGTTTAGAAAGATCAGATGACTGCCCAACAAAACCTTTTATGTAGCTATGTCTATATCATGTAACTAAGTTACAACCAGTTAATTCAGTAGTTCAGGGGGAAGGAAAAAAAGAAAAAAAACGTGGGTTTTTAAAAATTGTTAGTTTAGTTAAGCTTCATTTCTTAATTTAGGGAATAATTTTCCTGAAGAGTTAATGGGTATTTTATTGTTTTTTCAGCAGTACCAGGATTTAATCTCTCAATGGAAAGATACTCTACTTTTACTTTAAATTTTTCATTTCTATACACTCAAACTTTATGACTTGTATGAGTAGCAGTGTATATGTGTGTTACAAAGACTGTCTTTTTTTTAAAAAAACAGAAAGATTAAGGTGTAAAAAAATGTACTTTTTTTTCTAAGTTAAAAGCAAAAGACCTTTAAAAATTTGCCTTTGAGAGTACTTTAATAAGTACTTTTTATACCACTGCTTAGGAGAGATTGCCTCCATGAATTCTAATGCTGAATTCTAAGAAAAGGTAATAAGAAAGAAAGAAAAATATACAGTCAACATGTTTGTTAGAGTTTTAACATATTTCCTCAGGGTCCTCATCCAGAATTTGAGTGTAAGATTAGATCTGCTGTTATTATTACTTTCTACTTTTCACCACTTAGAACTCTCTATGAATGCAGCAAACTTCTGTGCTTCTATTTTTACACATTCATGCTTCATATTTATGTTCAAAATAGAGAGCTTAGGAATACTATGTTCTACACTTCTCCATTTCGGAGTAAGGGATATGACACAGGAATAGGAAGTACCAATCACTCATCACTAATGCTTCAGACATGAGAGAAAGCAAAACCAATCTGATTAAATTTTGCTCTCACAGTAATAAAAAGTACACAGGGAAAAATTTGGTTTAATCATTATGGAATGTATTGAGGCATTGCTATAAGTTTTACAAAAAAATACTCAAGTATTGTCTCTTTTATAATGTAATATTTGTACAAGTTTGGGTTGGTTGGGGGGCTTTTTTCTTTTTGGATTTTTTTTCCTTTTTCTTTTTAACTGGAAAGAAAATTGTCAAGCAAAATGGTCTGCAAGGAAAATGCTGCAAACTTTGGTATATAAGGCAGGTTTATTCTTCCCTCTGGATGTGCCTGTTGTACACAGGTCATCACTACTGCTGTGGAATGCAGGTAGGATGGGCAGAAGAACCCTGAAAACAAAAGGTTTTTTTGGAAATTAGGAATTTTCTGAATCAAGAAATTTAGAAACACAAAAAAGGCTTTCTTCTTTTAGGAAGAGAACTGTACACTTTGGCAGAGAGATGATAGAACAAGAGGAAAGCTGGGGGTAATACTTGAAACACAAAAGCCTGAGGCAGCAGAAAAAAGAAAGAAGGTCTAGTGATTAAACATTCAAACATCCTGTTCCTTCAAGTTTTCAATGCAATTGTAAGTCAAGCTTCCAAACAAACATTATTGTCACTGGAAATTAAAATTTGCAAGTAATGTTTTCTTTCCCTTTCCCATCTAGAAAATAGCAGTAATATAAATTTTCTTTATTGGAGACAGTAAAAGTTTTGATGTGTTTATATGCAATGTAAATTGGGACAATAAATAACAGTTTGCTGGATGCTGACAGTAACCTCAGGGCAGGGTCCCAAAGCCACTGACTCCATCCTGTCCTCAGATCCTACTGCTGTGGTCCACAGATCATCCCACAGCCTCCCTGTCAGCCCTGTGGCAATGGCTGTGGACTGCTGCTCCTCAGTCGCATCTGATACTTTGTTCCAGCAATCATAGTACTGATAACCTGAGACGAGCAAGAATTTCACCTCTTCCTGACATATCAAAATCCCACATGAAAAACACAGGGTGCACCAACAGGCCAGTCACTGCACAAACCTCCTGCAAGCTTAGCTTCTCCTTAACTAAAAAAACAGGGTAAAGGATGCTCAAATGCACCCTCTGTGACTTTAGGTTCTTGTGGTTCCCCACCGCAGCCAAGCCAAGATTTTCACAATTCAGTAAAATCTTGGCAATTACCTCAGGGATTGTTTGTTTGTTTGTTTGTACGTTTGTTTGTTTGTTTGTTTGCTTTTAAATGCAGATAAAAGAGGGAGTAAAATAAAAGGGGGGGAGGGGATATTGGCAGTAGCTAAGAGCCTATTCTTGGTTATCCCCAGATAAATTACTTAAATTAATGGTTAACCAGAATCCTTCTCTCTGTTAGTACTCTTAATAATGCAGGACAGGATGCAGAAGTCCTTTCTAGTCCTATGAAAGTGCACAGACACTTTACAGAAAACCCTTACCAGATTTACAAATTATATTGTATAAATATGCTCCTATTATTTATTTTAAATGAACTTTGTCTTACTGCTATGTTTGCTCTAGCACACCTCTCCAATATGCTCAGAAATAGCTGACTAAGCCAGGGAATAAAATTCTCACTCTTTAATTTCTTGTTGGTGATATGACAATTATTGATAAAGTTTTGCTCTCAGATTTCAAATTCTAAAATATTGAAACTGACAGTCAAAACTGTGAACACACAGTCCTTCTACATCATGGAAAATTTTTATGCTATAATAGTAAGAAATATGTCACGTGCAGGCATTACTTTCCCTAATTCTTTTAGTTAAAAAATTTGAGATATAGTTTCCTAACATGATGTAGTGTATATGCTATACACCCACTTATAAATTACATTCTACAAGTGTTTGTGATAAGAACAAAAATGGAATTAAAATATCATGTCCTAAGTATTTTGCAGGTATCTTTAAATAATTCTTCAATGCCTGTGAAAAATAAAGTATTCGTATATCCTTCCTTCCTACACCTACCTCTCTCACAATCTAATAATGTGTATTGTATTTTTTCTACTATGAGTACCTTTCATTTTGGTCAAAATCTTTAATCCTCCATTTTTTATATAAACTACCATAACCATACTCCAGTAGGTTAGGATTGATTGACAAATACACACAATTGTGGCCTCAGTAGTGGAGTAAATTTTACAGTTGCAAAAAATGCACAACCTTGAAAATAAAGAAGTTGTGCCCTTCCTCTGGGATAAAAAGATCATACCAAATTGGTTCGTTTCCTCAGCAGAATGAAGGCTTCATTTAACACTTCCCAAAAGGCTGCTGGAGGAAGCCTCTTTGACTACATAATACTGCACCAGTGAGAAAATCAAACAACATAAAAGTAGAAAATTAGGAAATGTTCCCCTTTTAATCTCATTTTGTATTCAAGTTGTGTATGGAAAAGATAAAATAGGAGAAAGAAATAGCTATGTATTTTTGCCAATATTTAAAAAAAA
This sequence comes from Acanthisitta chloris, assembly GCF_000695815.1. Lineage (NCBI taxonomy): Eukaryota > Metazoa > Chordata > Aves > Passeriformes > Acanthisittidae > Acanthisitta > Acanthisitta chloris. The sequence goes on along the minus strand of NW_008657541.1, from coordinate 3,262 downwards.
ATCAAAATAAAAGAAGACTTTTATTAAAAGACTAAGCTGGTAGATGGAAAGATATGTTGAATCCTCCTAATCAAATATTTTGCAACTCAGCCTCTGTTATTTTAGTGTCAATTCCTTTCATGGACAATATAATTTAAATTTAATCCTGATTATCTTATTCTGGATTAGTGGCCAATTCAGTGTTATTCAAATGCCTTACAGGTGGCAAGGGGTCATAATGTGAAGAAAGAGTTTCAAAGACATGATGTAAATTCAGGTTTCCACACAGGGAAGCTCTGGTTTAAACACCTAGTTCAGTGTTAACATAGCTATATGAAATAATGGGCTATGTTTTCTCTTATGTATGCTGGACATGTCTGGTAGGCAGAGACATTCCAGTTCAGAATACAAATGTGAGCAGGCAACCATGCACCATGTATGAACATACACCTTGGTTCATCAGGAGCAGCAGAAACCATTCGCACACTCCAAAGACAGGATTCATGGACCTTGTAAGGAAAAGCATGTAGCAGTGGGGAGCAAAGCATATTCCTTGCCTTCAAACAGGAGAGGGAATAGTTCTCGCCCTCCAGTATGGGTGCCCCCTCTACTGCTTCACCTCAGTCACTAATAAAGGTCTTTGGCCTTCTCTTTGGAAACTTCTGTTACTGAGAGGAAGAGTCACTACTTATGTGTGAGGAATTGCTGCACTATTTACCTAAGAGCAAACTTTAACGTAATAGTCAAATTCATGGCAAAACAATTACAGAACTCTTATTTGTGGGAGTACAATAGTGTTTACACAAAAGATAAATCGGGTTTTGTTCTAGAGTCTATATTTGTTCTGAGAGACTGCACAATTCACTAAACGTGTTTTCAGAAGTTTGAGGCAGAGCAAACCCCATGCCAGGTGGGTTTGCCGTTCATGCCCCTGGGAAGAACTTTGGGGCTCAGTCCTCTGTCAGTTCAAAAGGCATTCACCACGTGCCCCACAATACTCCCTGTCTATCTTTACTTCAGCACTTCCTAGCAGCTGTCACCACTCCCACACTGCACTTCTAACACAACAAAACAATGTGTTGATGAATAGGGTCTTTTGCAGTGTACGAGCCCTTTCCATTGTCTCCAAAGGAATAAGTCTATAGGGACAAATGGAATCAGCATCCATATGGACATGACCATATGGAATATGGACTTATGGACATATGGACAAACAGAATAAACTGCTGGACCAAAAACTAAAATGGAATGCATTTTCCTTACAAACAAGTCACATTGCATATATTAATTTTAACATTTTTTTCAGTGGCTATTTTCCTTAAATAACATAATTCTTTTATTATCACTTAAATGAAATATATATGTGTAATCAAGTGTAATTTTTAGAAGTGGATAGAAGAGTATTTTACCTTTTAGCTTTTCCACAGAGTCATCAGGATATCAGGTAGGAGAAACAACATACATAGACTATGTGGTGTGCTTTCAGCCATAATAGCTGAGTAGAAAGAAATTTGTGACATAACAGGAAGCAAATATGAAGCACAAAATAATTTACTAGAAAGACTGAAAAATTAAAAAGAATAGACAAGAAAACAAAACCCTAACTACTATTTTTCTAACCACATTTTCACTGGACTGGCTCAAAATAACTCCCCTGTATCCAGTGTTTCAATATGCTTTGCACTTGTATTAAAACACTTAGTACATAATAAATGTGGTTCAATTGATTATTAAAAGCATATTCATTAATATTTTAAAATGTTTTGCAAGGTTTCTCTCCTACAACTTTACTCAAGGTGAAGAATTGTCGTTTTAGTAACCCACTGGTCCATATGAAACTAGCACAATAACTCTCTTAACATATTTAATCTAAATGTCAATTCAAGTCTCATTTTAAAATGCTACCTTCTGAGCAAAGTAACCTGGCCATCAAAATGTTCTTAATGTGAAGATGATTTCTTCTCCTGAATGTTTATTGGGAAAACTGATAAAAAACAGAATAAATCAGGCCTTGAGAAGATAAACCTCTGTTTACATAACAGGAGCTCTACTGTATACAGGGGATATTATGATCATGTCAGTAGTTTTTGCTACACACAACAGAAGGAATAAAAGTAATCTTAGTTGAATCACATGAATGAATAATTTCTGCTCTTGCACTCACTCTTATTGTTTTAATTCTATGTTTTTAATCTTACACTTAAAAGGCAAAATTAAGACATACTTTTAGTGATGTTTTGAAAAACAAAAAACGGGGAAGTACCTTTTTCTGTAAAGTTTGGATTTTTACTATCCTGTATTTTGCATCTATCCTAGTTTCTGTGAGAGACTATTTAAGTTTACATTCTGAAGTCTGTCTAATTACTGCAATTAAAAGTTGGAATAAGTTATGAGCAATAAAAAGAGTAAATAATAGCCAGTCTGAAAGTAGAATTAATTATAAAGCTGTTGCTTGATTAAGGTGTTTATACTGAAGAGTATTAAAGGGATTAGTCTAAAGCTTTACATCCTGCAGCACAGAATTAATATGCAGGATTTAGACACCCAAATTAATTCAGGTGCACCAAACAATTACATGGAAAAGGAACACTCGACCCAGCTAATGACCACACTAGTCCACCAAGCTAATTTGTATTCATGTACTTATTGACCTCTCTGCACACTCACAGAAGGACTATTCTAATGCTAATGTATACTTCCAAAGCTGTCTTCATCTACTGCATCTAATCACAGCGGACTTCAGTGAGAAGAAAACAGTGTACCCCACTGCTAACATTTTGCACCAATGAAATATTTCCTGAAGGACAGATGTGACTCACTTAGGTCTCTGTGTACACAGTGGTCTAAATTATGATCTCAGATGCAACAGTGAATCACTGCCAATGGGAAAAGCCTCAGAATATGCAACAGAGAGGAGGATTTATTACAGAGCATTCACACAACACAAACAAAAAACAAAAAAACCTCCAAACCAACCAAACAAACAAAAGCAAAAGCAAAAACAAAAAACCCCAGACAAACTAAACCAGACAAAAAAAATCAACAAACCGGCAACAATAAAAAAAAACCCAAACCAAAAAAAGAAACCTTGACACACTTGACAGCAAAAGGAACAGTCTATGGGATGCTGCAGACAGGAGAAAGAAAGAAGAGGGAGAGGAGGCGTAAGAGATAAAAGGTGTAAGAGCCACATCTCTAGTAAGAAACTCCTTCTACCTACACACACCAAAGCATTAAAATAAGGTGATATGTGGTGCAACTTGTGCTGGTTTGAGCTGAAGTA
>NW_008657540.1:0-1593 GCF_000695815.1 Acanthisitta chloris | reverse complement strand
CGCTGGCGGATCCGTTCATTTGCTGATGAGTGCACGAGTGACACCAAAGGGCCCTCAATAATACCAAGCCTCATTAAATTTTAATCAGGGCAGCCTCAAGCTCCCGCTCCGAACGCCAAGGCCTTGCAAGGGATGGGATGCTGCAGCAGGGAGTCTGCCGTGGGGCAGGGCAATGCCCTGGGAAGAGCCTTCCCAGAGCACCAGCACCGTCACCCTAGACACGGTGCTGGTGTCAGTCTGACCCTCCAGCTTCATCACACCGCTGCCCTCATTGCAGGGAATCCCACACAAGAGGCAGATCTGTCTCACAGGGTCTTATAGGAACCAGCAGAAATGGATTTCTGCCTTCAGCAACACCATGAAGGGCTTCAGCTGCAAGCATGAGCTCTGAGCTGCAAATAGGGTGGATTTTGACAGTGCTCAACACCTGTCCACCTCCACACAGCCCAGGGAACAACACTGTCACCAGCGTCTTCCCAGCTGGGAGCCATCGGCAGCGGAGTCACTGCCAGGTGAGCTGAACAGCACACGTTCGGCTGTGCCAAGAAGGAGCTGGGAAAGGCCAGGTCTCAGATTTGCTGCAGCACGACATGCCAGAGAGGCTGAGTAAACCCACCATGGAGACTGCGACATCATGGCAGGAGTTCTGTTGGTAGCAAAGATCAAGTTTCCCCAGTCTGGGGTCCCTTTTTCACTCTGCTGCTACAGAAGCTGGACTCGGACTGAGTTATGTCACTCAACCACTCAGAAGAAGTGCTGGATTAAACATCTTACTACCTTTACACACTCAAACCAGGTTAAAATACCATAAAATACGCTGAGCAATGGCAGTCTAATGCAGGTCTCTTTCTTAAAAATGGCTAAGGCAGCAGAAACTAAGCAGGAGAGCACTGAGAGATTATGTCCCCTGTAGCTATGACAAGGGCAGACCTGGTCCCTCTTCACTACATCACCTCCGCAGCCTCTCCTGGAATCACGATGGCTGCAAGGACACCAGTGGAAAAACAGGCACCAGTAGCTGGGAAACAGAAGCATGGCTTTATCCAGAGGAACTGAAGATGCTTCTCCATGTTAATCACTTCAACCTGAATTTAGCAAGGCAAGGCTGCAGTAATTCCCAGCCTCCCATCCTCTTCCTATACTGACTGCTTGCTTCCCAGCCCGGGCGATAGTATTCTGGGAATGCCAGCCCTGTTCAGCACCTGTGGCCTCTCCAGCAAAGCTCTGGGTCTCGTCATTCCTCCTCTGAACTCATTTACTCCTTGACAAAGGCTCATTATGTCACCAGAGCAGCACCAGAAAACAGAGAGGGATGAAGGACTCTGCAAGGACACTCTCAAGCAAGCTGTCAGGCTGGAGAAGGAATGGCAGGGTGATAGGGAGGGATGCAAGAACCTGCAGGACAGGGCTGAGCCTGCCCCAGCCCAGGGACTCTGCTGCCTGACGCCTAGCTCTGCCATGCACAACGCTGCTGGCCACAGTGCAGACCACATCCTCAACTCTCCTGCGTGGCACCGCGGGGCAAAGGGGACGGAGGGCTGTGCACAAGGGCTGGCACCGGAGCCCAGCCCGGCCGCTCCGGCACGCCGTGCT
>NW_008657539.1:78152-80880 GCF_000695815.1 Acanthisitta chloris | reverse complement strand
AACAATAATAATAATAATAACAATAATTAAGAGAAAGAGAAAGGGGAAACGACTACTGTAAACATCCATGGTTGAAATGTCTCCCTTTGCAAAGCAAGCATGCTGCTACCCTAGTGCCTACAAGGCTGGATTGGCTGGGGGACAACAGAAAAGGCAACTATTTTACACATCATCGAAACACAACCAAAGTGAAAAAAAAATACCTGGCGATTGTAAACACTGGAAAGAACAAAAGTTGGCAAAAAAAAAAAAAAAAAAAAAGAGAACATAAAATGGAAAGCAAAAACGTAGAGTCTGAATACTGCAAATCGAGACACATCCCCCAGAGCTGCATTTTGGCATTCTTCCTGCAACACAGGCAAGAGTCACCCCCAAACCAAGGTCTGACTGGGAACTGCACTGGGTCCCCACCCAACGAGCACGAGGAGAAACAGAAACCAGAACTCACTGACGAGGCTTGTACAGAGCTCCAACTCGACTAGAAAGTATAAAAATAAAGTGTGGATTTTGTTCTTTAAGCACCAGCTCTGCCCTGGGGCACAGAGGTGGGATCTGCTATACCAGCTGTGCCCTGGGGCACAGAGGTGATCTCTGCTAGACTAACAAAGAAAAACAGGGTTTTATTCTCTTTTTTTGTGTCTTTTTTTTTTTGTGTTGTCCTGTGTGTCTAGGACTAGTGGATTTTGGAGCTTCCCAACCACATTGCAAATGGTCTTTGCAATTTTTGCTTGATTTACACCCAGGGTCAGCTTAGCCCTGATTTGGTTATGGGTTTCACCCTGTTTTGAACATGTTTGACTTTTTCAAAGCAAGTGCACAACAAATAGAACCTCTCTAGAAACCTTAAGAAAGAAAAAATAAATCAACAACAAGAAGAGCAGAAGAAGAACCGAAAAGAAAAAGATACATTCCCTCCCTCCCCCCATTGACGCATTTTCTGCTCGGTTGGTTGGTTGGTTGGTTTTAAAAAAAGGCAACAGACACTAGAGGGATGAGCTGGGAGTGTGGCTGTGATTCGATGCTGGGCTGGGGTGGCTCTGCCACTGCTGATCATGCTTTGCTCTCGCTCTCGTTTGTTCGTGAGGCTTCGTTGGGCACAGTCTTCACCTCTGCCGCCGCCGATTTGTCTTCTACTGGGCTCTTCCTGGGGAGAGAACCACCAACACAGCACAGGTTAGAGGCAGCAACACACACAGCCCAGTGGGGAGGGAGTGAGATGGGAAGAGTTGTGTTTCTGGAAGTAAATGTGTCGCTTTAGTAGGGCAAGGTGAGCATTTCTTGATGCACAAATAATCGAAACCAAACTCCATCCCTCACACAGACTCAGAGAGTAAACCCAAACTCATTCCCCTCCAGATTCAGGTAGTAAACTCAAAATCAATCCCTCACACAGATTCAGTGAGTGAACTCAAAATCAATCCCTCACACAGATTCCCTAAGTCAACTCAAACTCAATCCCTCACACAGATTCCCTAAGTCAACTCAAACTCAATCCCTCACACAGATTCCCTAAGTCAACTCAAACTCAATCCCTCACACAGATTCCCTAAGTCAACTCAAACTCAATCCCTCACACAGATTCCCTAAGTCAACTCAAACTCAATCCCTCACACAGATTCCCTAAGTCAACTCAAACTCAATCCCTCACACAGATTCCCTAAGTCAACTCAAACTCAATCCCTCACACAGATTCCCTAAGTCAACTCAAACTCAATCCCTCACACAGATTCCCTAAGTCAACTCAAACTCAATCCCTCACACAGATTCCCTAAGTCAACTCAAACTCAATCCCTCACACAGATTCCCTAAGTCAACTCAAACTCAATCCCTCACACAGATTCCCTAAGTCAACTCAAACTCAATCCCTCACACAGATTCCCTAAGTCAACTCAAACTCAATCCCTCACACAGATTCCCTAAGTCAACTCAAACTCAATCCCTCACACAGATTCCCTAAGTCAACTCAAACTCAATCCCTCACACAGATTCCCTAAGTCAACCCAAACTCAATTCCTCACACAGATAAAAATCCAACAAGTAAACTTCAATAAGTAAACCCAAATTCAATTCCCTCCACAGATTCCATAAGTCAACCCAAACTCAATCCCTCACACAGATAAAAAACCCCAACAAGTAAACTTCAATAAGTAAATCTAAACTCAGTTCCCTCCACAGATTCCATAAGTAAACCCAAAATCAATCCCTCACACAGATTCAGTGAGTGAACTCAAAATCAATCCCTCACACAGACTCAGAGAGTAAACCCAAACTCATTCCCCTCCAGATTCAGGTAGTAAACTCAAAATCAATCCCTCACAGAGATTCCCTAAGTCAACCCAAACTCAATTCCTCACACAGATAAAAATCCAACAAGTAAACTTCAATAAGTAAACCCAAATTCAATTCCCTCCACAGATTCCATAAGTCAACCCAAACTCAATCCCTCACACAGATTCAGTGAGTAAACTCAAACCCAATTCCCCCTACAAATTCCTAAGTAAACTCAATCTCAACTCCCTCCACAGATTCAGTGAGTAAACCCAAACTCAATCCCTCACTCAGACTCAGTCCTACATCAACCTGTTTTGCTTCTCCTGCCCTGGGATAACTCAGTGCAGGACAAGGGTTGAGCTGCAGCAGGGCACGAGGCACCGTGAGGAGCAAAAAGGAGGAAACTCCCAGAGCTGCAAAGGAATTTGACTTTACCACCCAAATGCCCTAGTCCAAC
>NW_008657539.1:77344-78127 GCF_000695815.1 Acanthisitta chloris | reverse complement strand
GCCATTCCCAGGATTTCCCCAGAATGGAGACAGGGAGGACAGGAATTGGACACCACCTCACCCCCCAGCCAGCTTAGGGACAAATCTGGAGGTTCCATGCTTCTACAGCTCTAGTTTCTGCCCAGCTTTACACTGAGCAAGTTCTAAAGTTCCACTGGTCTGTCAGGAAATGGAATTTGGGCAGTTGTGCTCATGGACCTGCAGGAACCCAGCACCTGAGGAAAACTCTTCCCCTGCACCAAGCTGAACAATTTCTGATCCCTTTCACACGAGGCTAACCCCGTGACAAGACAAAACCACATAAAAGCCAAACAAATAACACATCTACACCCAACTCCTGTGTTTCTCTGCTTCCCTGGCACGGCCTATTCCTGCTTTCCTCCTGGCCCACCTCAAGCCAAGCCCTGTTGGTTCACAGGTGAGTTAGCTGGCCAAGGAAACAATGAGATTAGTTCAGAGAACACCCAACAAGAACACAGCACGAGCACCAGGGCACGAGAGACACAGCACAGAGGGAGACAAGAGTAAAGCAGCCGTACTCGGTCTTGGCCGGCGCAGCAGGGACAGAGCTGTCTGCAGAGGGGGCAGCAGGCTCACGGGCTTGCCCACCAGCAGAGCTGGCAGGAGTGGAAGTGCCAAGAGCTGCAAAAACATCCTTTGCAAGATCAATGTCTGGTGTCTTGAAGGTCCCCTCGTCCATTTTTAAGTCCTCGTTCTGGGAGGGTTTTGTGGTGCTGCCCGAAGCAGCTTCGCTCTTCACGTTGCTCGGGTTCTTGGGTGTCT
>NW_008657539.1:55436-77330 GCF_000695815.1 Acanthisitta chloris | reverse complement strand
CTGTACTGGGCTGCACAGCTTCCTTTTCGGGGCTCTTGGTGTTGGAGACCTCCTGCTTGGGCTCTGAAGGAGCTGGAGGGCTGCTGAGGTTTGCAGGGCTGGGGGCAGCTGGCTTGTTGCCCGCCGCCGCTTTGGAGGTCTCGGCCGCGTTAGCCACGGTGCTGGGGCTCAGCACTGCCCCTTGGGTGGACAGGACACTTGAAGACAAGTTATTAGTAGCTGGAGCAGAGCTTGGGGTATCGCTGAGATCAACAAGAGGGGCCACTTTGGGGGTGGAGGAAGGTGGTGGTGACGAGACCGAGGTGGTCGCTGCCCCTTTGGCTGGAGTGGCCTGGCCAGGAGACATGGAGTTTGAGTCAGGAGTGGCCGTGGCTGGAGGGGCAGTGCTGGAGGTCAGCGTGGTGGTCTCGCTGGTGGGGCTGTTCTGAGCAGTGGCAAAGGTTTCAGTGATAGTGTCAGAGTTAGTGGTGCCCGTGGTGACAGAAGGCAGCATGTCCTCCACGGCAGCCGCGGTGTCGGCAGGGTGCCTACAGAGGGGACAGGAGTAGAAGAGAAATAGAGACAATGAAGCCCATAAATGACAGCGAGGAAAGGGGAGCAGAGAGTGAGTGAGGAGGTGCTGCAGCAGCAGCAGGTGGTTACAACACAGACACGACATGGAGAGGGACTCAGAGGAGCAGAGACTTTCAGAGGTCGAACATGCAAAGGGCTGGTGGGATCAACGACGATGACCAGAAAGAGGAAAGAGCAAAGAGGACACGACCTGCAGGAATGGCTTGTTCACGCAGAGTTCTGCTTCAATCTGAGGCAAATGGAAACCTGTCAACTTGCAGAGACTCTTCTCTCTAAGCCTAACTTTCACAGAATCATCAAGGTCAGAAGAGACCTCTAAGATCATCGAGTCCAACTGTTAACTTGTCACTGCTGTAACCCCTAAACCATATCCAGATTTCCTCTCAGCCTCTTCCACCTGACCTGACGAGGAAACTCTCTGAGCCTGCAGCTCTCAGCCTGCAGTGCTGTCACCACACAACCTGGTCCCAGTGCAGGACCCCGAATTCAGCCCCTCATCCTGGCCCTTGCTGCCTGCAGTTTGCCTGGAGGCCTGCAAGGTCCTCACCAAGCCACACAGAGCACACCCCTTCTCTCACAACACACAGACTGAGGCCCCAGTTCAGCTCTCTGATGCAAGCAAAGCTTACAGGTAACTCAGAACAATCACATCTGCCATGGCTTGGCATCACCCAGAGCCCAACTCCTCTGCTGCTCTCCCCACTCATCCTGCCCTGCTTGAGCTCAGGCTCAAGGAGGTGGTGCCAGCTGGGGCTGCTTTTGCTCTGCATCCTTTGCAGACACGTGGACTTCATCTCCACACTGGTCTCTGCCAGCCCTTTCAGCAAACACTGCTTCACTCCCCTTTCCCTTCCAGAGCTGGAACTAGGAGTCATTGAGCCTTGAGGAAGAGAGGAGACACCTCCTCACCGGTACTTCAGAGGGAATGTGGAGGTTTTACCTTTCTTCCTCTCTTCCTGCCCTACACCATGTTCATGGGAGCAGGGATGAGGGCAGTGATGCCCCCGTGCTAGGACTGGCTAGTGCCAACATACTCTGGCTCAGTCAGCGGCGTCGTCTCGTTGGGCTCCGTGTGCTTCCCCCCGTCGTGGTTGGGGGTTCTCTCCTCCTCCGTCCTCACCTCCACGATGGGCTCCTTGGACTCATCCTTCCTGTAACAAGGGAATGGCATGGAGATTGGATCCCACTCCCACCACACATCCTCCTGCAAAGACACGCTGTGAACAGCCACAGTCAATCACAGAAACAAACTGAACACGGGTCAATTCATGCCACTCCTCCTTCACAGCACAGAGGAGCAGTGTGATGTCCAGCACTGAGATGTCCACCACTTGGCCCTGCTATTTGATGGCTACCAACAGGCATGACACAAAAACAGAGCAACAACTCGAGAAACCACCTTGGGAGTACAACACACAACCAGGATGGCCCCAGACCTTCCCAGCACCCATGAGAGAACCCCCAATGCCCTGAAACAGCTGCTTTGCTGGAGCTGTGAGAGGAGAGCAGAGAAGGGGCAGTGCAGGGCAGTACTCACGAGAAGGCAGCTTTGCCCTCCTCCATGTCCTTGCCCTTGGCCCCCGGGCCGGACTTGCCGCAGAGGTTGACGGCGATGCACATCAGCAATCCACACTTGTTCAGGAAGTAGCAGGTGACATCCACAGCTACCAGCAGCAGCACAAAGACAACCACCAGGATGCCTATGATGGCAGCAGTCCCCAGGCCTGAGGTAGGGCTAGTGCTGGCTTCAGAGGCCGAGAAGAGAAGAAGAGAAGAAGTTGTGGTTAGAAGTTGAGTTTTGGTTAGTTAGGGCTCGAATTTGGCTACTCTCAGGTTGCAACATGGGAAGCTTTACAGAGAGTTCATCCTCTCTCTAGCAGCTTTGTGATATGACCAGTGCTTTATCCTACAGACATGCAGGACAGTCTGCCCGAAAAGGTGGATTCAGGTGGACCTGAGAGGGCTTTTCCCATCTCTGCTGGGATAAAGCCTGGAAAGCAAAGTGCAGAAACATCTCCTGCTGTGGCTTACACCCAGCTGGGACTCTGCAGGGCTCCTCGACATCAAGGGTCCAGAGGGACTTTAGCAGGACTTGTCCTGGTGGGATACACAACACTGGGTGGTACCTGTAGGGTCTCACCCCTTTTGTGGTGAAACTGGAAGGAGCTAAACCCCTTCCTACAGCTCAGGTTAGATCCAGAACTGGAGAGGGATGAGCTGTTCATGGCTTATCCAGAGAGCTGAGCTCCCCAGTGAGTGCTCAGGGGTGTTTTGCACAGGTACAGACCATCCAGGAGCCTCCTGAGGAAGCAGGTGGTGGAGACAAGCAAACTGGCACTGCACTGGCCACAGCAGCTCCCTCCTCTCCACACCCAATCTCCACCATCATCCCCAGCCAGAGAATGGAAAGCAATACCTTGTTTTCTCCAGGAGACAAAGGGACAGCAGGTGAGAGGTGGTGCTGGTGGCCTGGGCAATGCCCTGTGTGGGGTTCCCACACAGTGCTAACTCCAGGGGAAGTAAGTGCCTTTAGCTTCCTACCTGCTTGGAAAGTGCTGAGGCTTCCTCAGAGACAGGGAGTGGATAAACATAGCAGTGAATCCTGCCAAAGCCTTTGATCACCACAAACCCACCAGGCACAGCCTTGAACACTGCCAGCTGCAGCTCCCCAGCCCCTTCCTAGCACAGCCTGAGCACAAGATGCTCTTTGTGGCCCTGGTTTTGCTCAGGGTACTTCTGGCCAAGCTGCTCATCTGCAGGCAGAGCACTTGGCTGGTGGCTCACACAGCTCAGCACCCATTGAGAGGTACCAAACGACTCAAAACCTGTTTGCTAATCTCAACCATCACATAATTCACCTCCCAGGATGGGACTGACCACACACCTGTGCCTCTGCCAGCTGATGATTCCTGAGACAGCTGAACAAGACCACCATGGGTGGCATCATCTGTGGGAGAATTTTGGGGGTTTCTTTCAATTTTAGTCATTTCTACTGCATTTTGCACTCTGCATGCCACAACCCCTCAACTCTTGGGATCCTGTCTTTGCAGAAACACCCAGCAAAGCTCCTCTTTCCCCTCAGCCCCTTTGACAGGTGAAAAGATCCTTCCCAGGGCTCACACAGTCAGCCATACCCTTTGCTTGCTTAAAAATAGGAGACAGAAAACATCCTTAGCATGAGGGAGATAAGTTGTTTCATTTGGTGACCCTGAGATGTATTAAGGAACACACACTCCAGTTTCTTTCTGCACCTGAGTGACTCTAACAGCCACTCTGAGGCATCTACTGGCCATGAGTCCCTTCCCTGCTGAGCACAACACTGTCCCCCAGCCCAGGCCCTGCAGCCTCTGCCTGAAAATTAAATGAATCAATCACTGTGCAGGGAGTGAGGAGGTCATGGGTTTTCCCTCTTCTAATGTGTTCAGGACCTTGTGTGAGCTGTTCAAGCATGAATATGTTCCTGTTCACATCAGCTCCTGGAGAAAAGGCTAAAGATTTGTCAAACTTCTCTTCCACATCACCTGTCTGGGAAGGAGCTCCTAAAAGGCACTAAGCATCCAGTCAAGATATTACAGGGTGATAGTTCCTTATCCCGGTCACCAGAGCTGGAGGGACACAAAATATTTCATCCTGGGACAGCTGGAATTTTCCCATGTGCTAGGAAACATCCTATGGAAAATTCCATTCCAAGGAGAGTCCTACTCTGCCTCCTCTCCCACAAGCCCTGTCAGCATCAGCTCTAAGCCCCTTCAAGTCAGGAATTATCTGTGGCATAAACCACACCAAGAGCCTTATCCCTTGCCCACACCTTGTCCCTTATCCCAGGTGATTGAGGGAAGGAGCACAGTCCTGGGGGAAGAATTAGGAAGATCAATCCCTGGACACTCAGTCAGTGTGAGCTCAGCCAGGATCATGGAGGGATAAACCAGGTCACTCTGCCCTGGCAGCAGAACAGCACATACAATAAAGGCACTTGGAGTGGAGGGGGAAGATTCTAAGGCTGGAAACAGAGGGAGAGTGAGCTCAGGCTAGGAATAACACATGGAATTGCACCCACAGGATGGCCGAGGACACTGAGCTTCCAGGAGTGACTGTGCTGTCCAGGAACTCCAGCACCAAGTGCTGCTGTACCTGGAGCACTGACTGCCCCTGAAACTTGGGAACCCACAGCACAAGGTGCCAAACCCACTGACCTCCACATTCCCAGAGACCCAATTCCTGCTCTGAGAGCCACAGAACAACTCTGTTCCCTGTGAACACCCAAAGGAAAACTCCTGAGCAGGCACAGCCTCCCCTGCTTGTTTCCCTCTCCCCCAAAGCCATTCTCTGCCCTGCTCTGCCCCAGGAGGAGGAGGAGGAGGAGGAGAGGAGAACCAGGGCAAATCTGCAGAGGAATGTCCTTGTTTCTGTGCTATTCTGGGCTCTTGTGTTTCAGACAACGAAAGTGGGCCAAGGTAATTGCTGCAATTTGCCTTTTCTAGGCTGGTAACAAAGCTCTGCAATTTTCAAGAGCTGTCAAACCTCTTCCACTACTTGTGGCTTTATAAATTCTAATCCATGGCACTAATTGAGATCCCAAACCTCAAACCTCTTCCACTACTTGTGGCTTTAGAAATTCTAATCCATGGCACGAATTGAGATCCCAAACCCTTCAGAGAAGAGCAGCAAGAAGAGTAATCTCACATGACCCCAGGAACTCGGAGGCTGTTGGTGCTGCATTTCTTCCTTCTCCCTCTACTCTCTACAGGAGTTTTGTTGTTGCTACAAAGTGCAGGAAGAATGGAGGATATGGCTCAGTTTTTCACAGACTGTCACACCTGGTTAAATCCAACTGATCTACAGATACTTTTAAGAACTCTTCACTCCATCCCAAAGCTGAATTCGTGTTGTATTTAACCAAACTAATATTTAGACATCCCTGAGGAGTTTGTTGGGACCTGAGACAATTCCAGGTACAAAAGAAATGTACAGATAAACAGTTAGAATCATAGAATTTAAGGGTTGGAATGGACCTTGCTGATCATCCACACCCTTGCCAACAGTCTCTCCATCCTTCCTGCAGCTCCTGCAGGTACAGTACAGCCCCACACCCTTCACTTCTCCAGGCAGAATGCAAAAAGCAAAGGGTGACACAAAAATTCTCTTCTCAGGAGTAAAGGAGGCAGTGGAAAACCACACCATGTCCACTACTGTGGTGACTCTTGCTGCACTTCAGTGACTCTAAGGTGTAAACCCCAAAGCTCTAACACATTTCCTATACTCCAAACCACTGGAAGTGAGAGGGGTTTTGAAAAGAAACAAATCCACAAGCTTTTGTGTGCAACACCTGCACAGAGTTTTCCTTTATAATTTAGATAGAAAAGCAGTTCACAAACCATCATGGACAAGGTCTGAATAAACACAGCAGAGACTTATGTGCAGAGCATAAAACACAGAGTTAGACACAGCTGAGGGCAGGTTTGGTCTGGCCCTATTAGAAGGTTGTTAGAAAGATTAATCCCATCCAACTGAGAAGATCCAAGACATTCTGTACAAACAATTCCATCCTTGGCAACCTCAGGCTCATTTGCAGAGAAAGAGAGACCCAGAGGGGACAGAACCCAATCTAGGAGAGCATCAGAGCCAAATGGATGTCCCATCACCAAGAGAACTCATGAGAGGCTCTGAGTTGGTTGTTGGCTTGGGTTTTGGGTGATTTCTGGTTGTTTTTTTTTGGGGGGGTGTTGTGGGTTTTTTGTAAGTAAGAAGAAAATAAAGTCAACTGAAATTTGTTCCAACAAAAGGCAACACTCAGAACTTGGTGACAGAGCTGAGTTCTACTGCACCAGTTTCCAGCATGGATCAGTCCTGCCTAGTGGTGCCACATGCAGTTACCCAGAGTGTTATTCAGGATCAGTAGTGGTGATTTAGCTGTTTAGGGATCCAAGCTGAGCTGGTCTGTTAGGATGAAAGGGAAGGGATCTCTAGGGAGCAGATCACAGCAGTGGGAACCTGGGAATGTTAGCCAAACATCCAGTGGAGCTGGTGAGCTCAGGGCTGGCTCAGCTCCTCTCAGCCAGGAGACACTCAGGGGCCAAGGGAGTCAACCCAAGGGTTCAAGCTCAGAAAGGAGGAAACAGAAATCTCTTCAGTGCAATTCCCACCGAGGTTTGCAGCCCAAGCAGCACAGCAGGAAAACCTTCAGGTGGCCAGAAATGTGCATCCAAGGCCAAAGCCCCAGAGGCAACCAGAGGGAGGCACTGACACATCTTCTGGCTCTGCTCTGGCCTGTGGGCTCAGCTCCACAGGCCTTTAGCCAGTGCTGAGCAGCACCACAGGGGAGACAGGGGAAACAGGACCTTAAAGGCTTTCACCTTCCTTTGATGAAAACAGCAAACAACACCAAAAAAAAAAATAAATCTTTCTTTACATCCATTAAAAAGGGCAAATTCATTACCAGTAACAAAACCATGTTAAAGAGGAAAAAAAAACTCCGCTTAAACCTTTTCTTTTTTCCTTGTTACAAAATACTTTCAAATTCAACATTGTGAAATGTTCTGTGTTTTTCTTTATTTTATTTTTTTTTCTTTCTCTCTGATCTGCCATGATCCTCTGAAGCAAAGTTATCTGCTCTCAGCCCTTGGTGGCACCTAGGCCTTTTCCAGGCCCTTTCCAAGCAAATATTGCTTTATTTGTTGCTTTTAAGTTTCTAACAGAGCAAAAGCAGAGTCACTGCAGAGAGAAGCAATGAGACAAAGGAGGACGACGTTGATGGACTTCCCAAGGTCGCTGCAGGTGCCAGACAATGGTTCCCAGGAGGGGAAATGTGGTTTAAAACAAATTTGGTGCATGTGGCAAGCGTGGATGTGTCCGGGAGGTCCAGGGTGACATGGATGAGCACAGACAGAGGAGGAGAGGAGTGAGGGCAGGAGGGAGAGGGGAGGGAAGAAAGGAGGAGGAAGAAAAAAAGAAAGAAAGAGAGAGAGAGAGAGAAAGAGAGAGAAAAAAAATAGATAAAAAAAATTAGGTCATAAATATAGAAAAATCATAAGAATCAAAGGTTTATTTAATCTCTAAATTAAAATGGGTCAGGGAGAGCATCAGCACAGTCACAAAGGTCAAAGCTGCAGAGCAGGGCCAAGCAGAGCTGCTGGGGCACGAGCAGATGGGTTAGAACCCGAAGGACACAGCGAGACACAGGAGATGGTTAGCTGGGACAGAGAGGACAACACTGCCTCACACTGCAGCGAGGGAAGAGGAGCTGCTGTGCAGCACAAACACTGCCTGCCCAGGCCCTCCCCAAAGCCTCGTGCACCTGGAGAGCAGAGCCAGGGACTAAGCCCTGAGGAGCACCACAGGGCTCAGGACACACACCTGACTTTGCCTTTCAGCTCCAGCTGCTTGTGAACTGCTCCAATGCCATCAGGACTGGAAAGAACACCCTCAGCCCTGCAGCCACTGTAGGACACTGAGCAGGGGATGTAACCAAGGACTCTACACAACACACACACGTTTGGCCTGCAGGAAGCTCCTGCCTGTTGCCATCAAGCAATGCCATGTCAGAGGCTCTGACTTCCCCTGTGCAGCTCATCGGGGAGACAAAACTGAATGCCATGAGAACAACAAGAGATGCTGAAGGAAAGGAACATACAGAGTCTCTTCCCTACTGCAGTTTGCCACATTCACCTTCACTCCCACAGAGCCTGTGGCTGCTGGGCAGGAAAACCCAACCTGCCCCTGGGAACATGTTCCTCAAGGGTATTAGTTCGGGGAACCAAAGGGGCTGGAAACACACTGCAAGGCCAAAACGACAAAACCCCTAGAGAAAGAGCCACAAACGCAGCAGAAATGTCACTGCACAAGGCTCCACCTGCCCTGAACCACAGCATGGGCTGAGGACCAGCTGATCCAGCTGTTGGCTCAGTCCTGCAGCACATCTGACTCCCCAGACTGCTTTTCCAAGTGTTTCTGACATTGCCAAGTGCAATATCTGAGTACAGCCTCAAATCCTGGTCCCTCCTATGCTTCCCACCAGACTAAGTGAGGAATAACTTCAGAGAGGCCTGAGAAGTTTCCCCTGTGATGACCAACTGGGCTCTCCCCCTTGTTTTCAGAGGGTCCCTGCCCATGTCACTGCTGAATTTCAGGGGCTCAGTGTCACCTCCCATTGCCATGGACTACAGTGAGAACACTGTGCTCCAAAGGCAGCAGCATTCCCAAACTTTGCTGTTTCCCCTGTGCAGGACCTCCCACCTGCCCCAGGTAGCTTTGCTGTCCCACTGGACATGTCACCAAGGCTAGAAGAAAACATCAGCACACGGAACCGACAGTGGCTGCACACAGAGAGCTGTGGTGGGACAAAAATCCTGAGCAGTGCTTGTAACCTGCCCTGGGACACACAGCCCAGGGCAAAGGAACCACTTGCTGCTGCCTCCAGCCTGGGCACTCGGCTGTGCAGCTCTGAACTGACCTCAAGGCACTCTGTGCCCAACCACCCTCACCCTCTCCTGCCACACCAGGCACAGTTGTCCTTCAAATGTGTGAGGGAGTAAGTATTAGAGCTGCTGAAATGAGAATCAGAGAGTGAGTAGCTTGATGAGTTACTGAGGCTCCTTCCACCCAAAACTCCAGCCTTGTTCAACCCCCCCGGGCTCTCTATCCCCACTTCCCTCCTCCCTACCAAACACACTTCCCAAGCCCAAGCCAACTAGGTCACTCATTTGTATGCTCAACGACCTTCTCTGCCCTAACCAAGGGGATTTCAGCACTGGCACTGCACAGGGGTTCAGCTCCTGCCTTCAGCACGGAGGGAGTGGGAGCAGGGGCAAAGCAAGGCAGAGACTGAAGAAAACTCTCCAGTTGTTCTGAAGAGAAGCCATGAGACTGAGTTAGTCTAGAAGACAGAATGAAACCAAATCACTCCCTGCAGTATGGACTGTCAGCACCAGCCGTGGCATGACCACACTTTGCCCTGGCTGTGCAGTGAGGACTGACTGACTCACCACACTAAAGCTCATCCATCTCTTTCACCATCAGAACTCTGATGCACAGGTAGCCCAGCACTTTCCTCCTCAGGTTTTGGTTGGTTTGTGTGGGTTTTCCCCACTCCTTTTTCCCTCTGAATGTCCACATGTAGGAAAGAAACACTAATGGTCCTGCCCACACCTCACAGCTCAGTCTGTCCATCCCAGCTGGGAGTTCTGCTGGGCTTTGTGGCATTTGTGCCTAGACCTCACTGTTTCAGGACACTGAGCAGTACAGACTGTCTTAAACCAGAGCTTCCAGCAGCATCCTAATGCTCTTGAGCTGTTTTTCCTGTTGCCCTCCCCAAGACCCAACCAGTGCTTTAGATATTACAGTCACTTGATCATTTCACCTCCATTTCACTTCGTATCAGAGCAATATTTCCACCACCTCCTTTCCAAGTGCTAGCAAACTCCTCATGCCTTTATTCCTCCAAAGGCTGAGCTGGATGGCCAAAGAAGCAGGAAGCAAGCCCAAAGCAGATTTGGGAGGGAAATCTGCCTTGTGAAAAGCATTTCCCCACGGATCTGAAGGGTCTCTCTGGGTTTAGAATGGGATTGTCACTTTCTGAGTCCAGAAAGTGTTCTCTACCCACTGCTTTTCCCCTCTGGCACTCCTGCCACCCTGCCCCAAGCAGCCAACCCTCCTGCACACAGTGAGAAGGCTTTGTCAGGAAGCTTTCCTACCAGCACTGCTGCTGTACATACTGTAACAGCTCTACAGGTATGTACATGGCCAGAACTGAGCCTGGGATGGGGAACCAACCGTGGTGATGGCTTGAAGCAAGCGAGTTGTCAGGGTTACTCAGGCACATTAAAGGATGCAGCACTGTGGCATTAATTGGAAGCAGAGACCAATGGTAAAGCTGTGCAGCTGTACCTGGGATGACAGTGGGCTGAGCAGAGGTCCTGAAGGCATAGTGAGCTGGTTTGGACTTCCCTTGCTGGTTCTCGGCGATCACATAGACCTCATAGTCTGCGTTCCAGTCCAGGGACTTGAGCATGACGTGGTCACTGCCAGAGGGGAGTCTGATCTCTGGTTTCCACTCCGAGGAATGCTTCTGCAGGGCAGGGGGAAACACAGCACAATGTCAGTCCTGCCTGGGGAGCACTGCGAGGCCTCACCCACACCAGCTCACACTCCTCAGCATCTGTGTCTCATCAGCACACACACACAGCTCCCAGGGGGTCAGGGGATGGTGCCAGGCTCAAGCTGCACCAGGGAAGGTTTAGGTTACACATTAGGAAGAATTTCTTCATGGAAAGGTGGTTAGACACTGGATGTGCTTTCCAGGGAGGTGGTGCAGTCACCATCCCTGGAGGGGTTTGAGGACAGACTGGAGGTGACTCTCAGTGCCATGGGCTGGTGGACAAGGTGGTGTTAGGTCACAGGTGGGACTTGATGATCTCAGAGGTCTCTTCCAACCTGACTGATTCTATAACTGATTCTCTCCATGAGGAAGAGCTTTCCATGGAGGTGGCAGAGCACTGGGACAGGTGCCCAGGGAGGATGTGGATTATCCCTCTCTGGAAGACATTCCAAACCCACCTGGAGAAGAGGTACCAAAGCAGCCTCTTTCCTGCTCAGAATCTTGTCCTCTGCATCACCACACCTGAAGAAAACCCCTCAGTTCCTCCTCTCATTTTTGCTGTCCCATTAATCTACTTTCAGAGGGCAAAAGCTGTGACTTCTGCACACCTCTGCCCTGCAAAGCACTCCAAGAGTGTTTGTGCATATCTCAGCACCTCAAATTTAACTCATGTGAGGGACAGATTTACCTCAGCCCAGGTGTGGCCTGATTCACCACCACCACTGCATTGTGGGTATGGGACAGGCTGTGCCAGTCATACTTACAGCTTTGTATTTGATCAGGTAATGCCTAATTGGGGAGCCACCATCATCCTGCTTGATAACATTCACTTTGATAGAGTTTCCATCTTCTCCTATGTGCCCTTCCAGCTTGGGAGCGCTGGGTTCCCCTGCAACAATGGTGCATGGGTGTTTAGTTGGGAAAAAAACTCAGCAGGGAAAAAATACTCATCAGAAGCAGCAAAACACTTCATCACACTGAGCTCTGCCAGGGCAGCACTTCCACCCTGCCCCAGGCACAACTGTGTGTCTGGGGCACAAATATCTGCCACACACGACTACTCCTGGAGTTTGGGAGTTAATTCACTGACACAAATCCCCACTTCTGTGTGTGCTGGAAGGGAGTCAGAGGCTAAGTGACAAAGATCCAACCCTCCCCCAAGATGTCCTAGAGCAATGATCATTTCCTCACTGGTTTGGTTGGAGAAACTGATGTGAAACACCTGGAAAACGCCAAGAACGTGGCAAAGAGGTTTTCCTGGGAGATGTGGATGGAAAGAGCAGCACTGCAAAGGGACACTGTGCCCCTCACACACCCCTGTGTCTGCACTTTGGAGCCTCTTTAGGTTCTAGAGCTGCTGGACCAGAGACACACCTGAAATGAGTGTGGAAACCCAGAGCAGAATCCCACAGCTCATCTCTGAGCTGTGCTAGGGACTGTGGCAGTGAGAGCAGCTGGAGAGAACCAGCCCCTTCACTCATCTTAACAACCACTTCTGAGAGAAAAAAGCTGTTCCTTCCCAATTTTCAGCCCTGCCAGCAGCAGCAAATGGAAATGTCAGCAGCTCCTGCAGGGCTCCCTATCTACAGCCTCAGCCCAGCACCCAGAGCTGCTCCAGCTCCTTCCTAAACTGCACACACAATGTTCCCCAGCCCAGTCCAGCACCTCCTTCCTGCTCTAACACTGCCAACACAGCCAGAGCCACACACTGGCTGATTCCCTACTCACATCCTCTCTCCCTCCTGGCACTGGAGAACACTGGCATTCCCAACCTCTCCATAGGTTTGAGCACACCCACTGCTTCCAGAGCAGCTGCAGGTGGCAATGGCAGCAAACTCCTGGGCTGAATTCACTGCTCTCAGCTCCCAACTCTTACAGTGTTTTATCTAACAGTCAAAGTGGCTGAATGTTACACAGCAAAAGGTTAAACCCTTCTGTTTAACCAGTTATGCATCTCTGATGCACTTGGGAAGTATTAATATCCCTTTCTATGTATCCAGGCAGTATTTCTGAGGGGTGAACAGCTCAATTACAGGCACCTTATATCCAGAGAATCCAAGGCTCATCCTGAGCTGTTCACCTTCAGCCCCAAACACCCACCCAGGTTTGCAGTGCTGAGCACACTCCTGACTGTTCTCCCTCCAGCTCTGCTCAGACACCTCTGCCTCCCCTGCAGTCCCACCTGGCTCTGCACCAGGAGCTCTCCTGCACACACACTCCCAGATATGCCAAGGTGGGGTGAAACACAGGTCAGAAACGATCCAGGGCTGGATGGATCCCAAAGAGAACACCACCAAAACTCTGCAGCAATGACACCTGTGACCTGAGAGCCTCAACTTAAGCAAATGAGAACAGAACCAAATGCTGAAGGAACATTTGTGGCTTCTCACAGCTCAGCCTGCTGCACAGCACTGAAAGTGAAAGGGAAAAATAAACCAGGAATTGCACTGAGATCAA
This sequence comes from Acanthisitta chloris, assembly GCF_000695815.1. Classification (NCBI taxonomy): domain Eukaryota; kingdom Metazoa; phylum Chordata; class Aves; order Passeriformes; family Acanthisittidae; genus Acanthisitta; species Acanthisitta chloris. The sequence continues at coordinate 64,207 of NW_008657539.1, read as the reverse complement.
CCCAAAATTCTCAGTCCTAATCTGTTCTGTCTGGATTTGTGTTCAGCTGCTCATGGAGAACATATGAACTTCTGACTGACCAGAGAAAGGTTCAGCTTCCAATGCCTTTCAAAAGCTCATTGGCAATGTGAAGCCTTTCCCTCTCCCCTTCCCTCCAAAGGAAGAATCTGAGCACATTTCCTTTCTCAAACAGCAATGGGAAAACTGCAAGACCTGAACTGAACCAGGAATTAGGATGAATTCCATTTCCCTGCACACTGTGACAAGCTCCAACACACAACTTACAGTCCCTGGGCACACAGATGTGAGACACAAACACTTGTGTTTCCCAGCACAGCAACTTCTCTCAGGGATGCAAAGAGGCAAAGCTCCTTTGCTCCAGGTTATCCTTTGTTTTCCAAATCCTGAATCCCCTGACAAGGCTCCCAGGTGGAGCTGGACACTGCAGAGCTGGATTCCATCCCCTGGCAGGTGATGCCCCTGCAGGGACCTCTGGTGTGGTCTGAGGCAGCTCTGAGCAGGAGCAGCTGTCCCTGTGCTGCTCTGGATGAGCAGCAGAGCCTCACCTGGGCACACCCAGCACCAGGTTAACCAAGCTATTGGATTTGCTCTTTCCTCCACCCTAAAAGACAAACATCACCACAAGTTACTGGTTTGGCTAGGATGTGGTTTGAGCTGAAGAAGCTGTTGTGCAGTAACTGAGTATTCACCAAGGATGAGACAGCCCAGAAGCAAATGTCTGGTTCTGTTGTTCTTCCCCCAAGAATGAGCTCCCAGGAGCAAACAGCAGCTCGTGGCAACTTAATCAGGGTGGACACTGAAGCACTTGGCACTGCTGAGACCTTTCTGAGCAGCAATGCTCAGCTCTTGGGAGAGGTGAGGAATGGCTTCACTGCCAACTGGTCAGCACCAAATCCTGGTCCTCTGCCCCATCCTCATCCCAGAGAAATCACCAATAACAAGCAAAGAGACCCTGAGGTGCTAAGGGAACACTGTACTTACAGAGTTTGACCTTCCATCCAACACAGGGTAGGTTTTTCCAGTGATTGAGCACCAAAACTAACAGGAACATCCCATGATGCTCATTTTTGAGTTCCAATGTCAGAGAAGCTGCTGCACACACAGCCATTCCCACAACCACCTGCTCTGAGGAAACTTCACTTGGAATTAGCTACTTTCTGGCTCCTGATTCCTTCCTCCCCCAAGAGCTAAACTCACTCCTGCTCTAGGAAACATTCAACAGGAGAGCCCTGCCCCTCCCGAGGGCTGAAAGCAGGGGTGGAGCAGTGTGAGCCCTGCAGAGTGTGCTCCAGAAACACGTGGCATTTCACTCCCCTTGGGCAGGGGTGATCCAGAACAGGCTGCAAAATTAAAATGGGTTAGTGTGTCAAACAGAGGAGGAAGAAGTTTAGTGGGAAAAGTTTAGTCCAGCAGAATCAGCAACCCTATAATGAGTGAAGATGTCAGTAGCTGAAGAGAGAAGGTTGTCATCAGCAGGTTAGAGAAGAGACTCATGCTCACAGACATGCATCCTCCCTACAGCACGGGGGCTGCAAAGCAAAAGAGCATTACAGAGGGTGCTCCATGCCTGGGGGGTCCCATTTACACCGAGCTGACAGGACACATTGCAGAAATCTGCCCCTTCCACACATCCCAGAGGTCTTTTCCAGCCTCACTCACTCTGCAGAACGTTGGGACCCTTCAGCAATCTCCCTGTGCTGCTGCTGCTGCTTGGCTTATGGAGGACAAACAGCTCCACACACACCAGACTTGCTCTGTACGGTCATTTTACAGACATCTCTGTGCTTAAACCCCAGTGAGCTGCAGGGGGAAGGATTCAGCCTGAGCCCAGTTCAAGCTTCACCCACAGGAGATCCCTCAGCAAAAATCATGCAAACAGGTGCTTTGGCTGTGGGAGAAGCCAAGAGTTGTGCCTTCCTTTTCCAGCAATGAGTTTAACCTCCAGGAGGGAAGCAGCTGGTGCTTTGCTCTGGTGGGAGCACAGGGCAGGCCCTGCATGAGGTCCTGTCTGGGCACACATCTCTGTGCAGCTCAGACACCTCCTCCTCGGGCTGCAGATGGAACTCACTATCAATGTGACCAACTGCTCATGCACCAAGGACCGTGCAGGCTGCCAGAGCCTGAGCCCGAGTGTGACCAACTGCTCATGCACCAAGGACTGTGCAGGCTGCCAGAGCCTGAGCCCTCCCTGCCAGCTCCACCCGAGCTGCCAGGGCACCTGAGGACAGAGCTCTGAGCCATTACACTTCCCAATTATTCTCCCTGGCTCCTGCTGAGCCATTAGCACCAATAATCACCAATAATCTGCTGCAGGGAGGCAGTGAATGTTTCCTGCTCTCCCCTCTCTGTTTAGTTTGCATTCAGTGCTCTCAGGGCCTGATGCTCCTGTGATGCAGTTGGATTTCAGAACCTAACTGGGTTCATTACCTGGTTTTCAGAGCAGCAGGAGTGGCTGCAGCTGGGCTGGGAAGTTCAAGTGGGGAGGGAAGAGGATGTGAAAAAGCAGCACAAACTTTTCCCCAGTCCCAGGGCACTGAGTGTGTGCTGAGCCCAGAAGTGACACAGTGCAGGGGAGAGACCTTTTCTCTGCTCCCATCCAATGTGTTCCTTCTGCCCCCTGGGAAAGCAGCTCCAGTTGGTTACCAGACACTGCAGCACTTCATGCTGAGCTGAAATCCTTGCCCAGCTGGCAGCAAGGAGAGATCCTGCATCCTCTCTCTGTGCCCAGAGCATCCAACTGCTGCTGCTGACAATTCCTGCCACCCAGGAAGGAGGGAACAGCTGATTTCTGCAATCTTTGGCCATCATGTAAACAGGACTGGACTGTGACCCACAGAGTCACAAACAAACACCAGGGAGAGTGTCCACGAGTGGGAAACACACGGAGAAGGAAGAGGGTGGGAGGCTGCAGAATGCACACAGGAGAAGCAAACAACAGTCAAAATAAGGAACAAAACCAGAAGAACATGCAAAAACGAGACAACCAAGTCCTCAACCCTCCTGGCTGTCACCCAGGGAGGGGAGAGAGCAGAACCCCAGAGGGTTCTCTGTGCATGCAGTGATGTGGGAAGGTTACTGGTGTTAGTTTCCCTGGCAAACCCCAGCTAACTCCTGTCCTGGGGGTGCTCCAAGGCAATAAGGTGATTCCAGAACTCACAGACTGCAAAAAGCCAATTGCTCCCAGGTTTTCACAGGTCCTGGTTTAGCTGGGGAAGCAGAAAAGCAGGAGTTCCCCTCCCTCCCCCCTTCAACTATGCAGAGTATTCCGTGAAGGTGTAAAAATCCCAGTGTTGCAGGAATTGTTTTCACTACCAAACACTTGACCTGGACACTGAGTCCAGCCCCATGAGGGTCAGTCATTTGCTCCTGCACTTGATGGAGATCAGCAGCTCCTGGCACAGGAGTTCAGTACATCCTGCAGGCTCTGGGACAGTGGAGGAACGAGAGGTTCTGGTGAGGAAGGTGCAGCAGGACCTGTGAAGTCTAACTGCAGCAGGAACTCTGGGTGTGCTGGGACACACTATTTTACACAGTATTCACTATCTGGCAGAATATATACTGCACACAGTAGACACATAGCTCCACATCTACTGTGGGGTGTGTGTATATGTGTGGTATTTTAGAGTGTATCTCCCATTCTAGCTATGGGTAAGTTTTACTCACAATCAAAACACTTATTTCTCCCATCCTGATGCAAAATCCTTCCCAATGACTCAAAGATTCCTTTAGAAGGCTACTAAACATGCATAGTGTTAATGTGTGTCTATATATCTCTAAGTGTATATTATGTAGGGTAAAAATGCTGCTAAAACAAGAGGAGAAGGTGTTCCCTGGGTATATAGGGAAAAAATGCTGCTAAAACAAGAGGAGAAGGTGTTCCCTGGGTATATAGGGTTCAAATGCTGCCAAAACAAGAGGAGAAGGTGTTCCCTGGGTATATAGGGTTCAAATGCTGCCAAAACAAGAGGAGAAGGTGTTCCCTGGGTATATAGGGTTCAAATGCTGCCAAAACAAGAGGAGAAGGTGTTCCCTGGGTATATAGGGTTCAAATGCTGCCAAAACAAGAGGAGAAGGTGTTCCCTGGGTATATAGGGTTCAAATGCTGCCAAAACAAGAGGAGAAGGTGTTCCCTGGGTATATAGGGTTCAAATGCTGCCAAAACAAGAGGAGAAGGTGTTCCCTGGGTATATAGGGTTCAAATGCTGCCAAAACAAGAGGAGAAGGTGTTCCCTGGGTATATAGGGTTCAAATGCTGCCAAAACAAGAGGAGAAGGTGTTCCCTGGGTATATAGGGTTCAAATGCTGCCAAAACAAGAGGAGAAGGTGTTCCCTGGGTATATAGGGTTCAAATGCTGCCAAAACAAGAGGAGAAGGTGTTCCCTGGGTATATAGGGTTCAAATGCTGCCAAAACAAGAGGAGAAGGTGTTCCCTGGGTATATAGGGTTCAAATGCTGCCAAAACAAGAGGAGAAGGTGTTCCCTGGGTATATAGGGTTCAAATGCTGCCAAAACAAGAGGAGAAGGTGTTCCCTGGGTATATAGGGTTCAAATGCTGCCAAAACAAGAGGAGAAGGTGTTCCCTGGGTATATAGGGTTCAAATGCTGCCAAAACAAGAGGAGAAGGTGTTCCCTGGGTCTGATCCTCCACCAGCTCCAGCTCTGGGGTTGGTACCCAGAGAGGCACAAGGGCTTTGGCCATCAGTGTTGATGTGCTGAGTGTTCCAGAACCATCCTAGGCTGGACCTAGAAGCAGGACTAGAGTGAAGCAGCAAATGATTGAGCCACATGATTTCTGTCTGGGTTTTGGTTTTCCCTCCAAGTGTTTTCCAGCTCAGTGCAGCAGCTTGGAGTTGAGTCCTTCACATGCAGACAGTGATGAGCAAACTTCTCCTACAGGCTCGTGGTTTGGAGTGATGGAATTTGGAGCTCCCTGGCCAGTGACCAGAGGGGAATCCTCACCCCAAGCTAGGCAACCAGTCAGAACAAAGTGTTTTACCTTCTGTTCACCAGCGAGGACGACATCAGCAGCACCATGCAAGCCACATGACAAACCACATGATAGGCACATGATTTTGGTTGAAAGGAAAGTGGAGGAGGTCACATGGAAAATACAAAAAAATTAAAAAACTGATGTAAACAATGGGCAAGGGAAAAAAAATCAACAACAGAATTACAGAGTAAATAAACCAGGAGCAAACTCAAACCAGGCATTGTATCTCAGGAGCACTGGGGACACAGCCAAACCCTGCAAAACAAGAGTGTTAAAGCACACAAGGAACACACTGAGTGATGACCTGGGGTTAGGCACAGCTGTGCTGCTGCTCACTGACACTGAGCCACAGGACAACAGGGACAGAGCTACTGCAGAGGGTGTGCCAGGGCTGCTGGAGAATCCACAGGACTGCTGGGAAGAAAAGGGAGTGTTGTTATTGTTGGGGCACAAACAGCCCCAGCAGGACCAACCCTGGGGCTCCCACTGACGTGTCCTCCCCCTGCAGAAACAAACGTCTTCCTAAACAACAACAGAGAGAAAAACCTGCTCTGTGTGAGCATTCCCAAGGACAGATTCCCACCAAGGAGCTGCAGCCAGAGCTGGTTGGGGTGAGAGTGACCCTAGCCCTGACCCAGCCAGGCTGGGGCTCAGCCTGGGCATGGCTCTGTGTGTGCAAGGGGTTTGTGGCACTGAGGGGAGGTGTGAAGTGCTCTGGAAAGCAGTTCCAAGGCTGGCACGAGGCAGGCAGCAGCTGCAGGGAGAGATGAAGGAGTGAGCAGAGTGGGGAATGGAGAGCACCAGTTGTCAGGCTGGAGCACAGCACTGAGTCCATGCTCTGCTTCCCTCCCTGCATTACCAGCTACTCCCTAACTTGCATTTCTCACGCTCCTTCCCCTGTCTCATCTTAATGAGGCTCCTTCCCAGTGCTCTGGCACTGCCCTGCTCATTTGATGGATAGAGAATTAAACCCTTAATCTTTTGGGTGCTTGTCTCTGACAAGATTAAGGACATACCATTACCAGGGAAAAACTGATGGTGCAAAATGTAAAATCCATTTGTTACAGCTAAGCTTGCAATCCATTCTCTGCAGCTATAAACAGACTCCCAGACCTCTGGGTGCAGGAGGGAAGTTTAAGAGTGGCTGTGAGACTGCCTGGAAAGGCAATCAGTGTCTTCTGCTCATGAGGAAACATCTCCAAATCTCCTGTAAGCTTAATGTAGCATGAGACTTCCAAACAGGCAAAGGAGGAGTTGCCTTTCAGATCATGAGACAAAGCTTGAGTTAAAGGGCAAAATTAGCAGCTCAAATCTCATAGACTGGTTTGGCTTGGAAGGACCTTAAAGCTCAGCCAGTTCCACCCCTTGCCAGAGCTCCTTGGGATGCCCAGAGCACCTCGTACCCAAGAATGAATATAACAGACTTTATAGAAAACCCACTCAGCTTTCCACCTGCTCTTTCTCAGTGTCCTCCACCTCCCTCACCCTGCAAACTCAACCTCTTGGCTTGTACCTAGCAAACATGACAGAAGATCCTATAGGTTCTAGAAAATCAGGAGACCAGATGGAAGAAACATTCCAATTAGTACCTCAGCTGAAAGCAAATGCTCCTTTCCAAGTGAGCCCAAACACTGCAAAGGCACAAGAGATCCCACAGTGGAGAGAGCTGCAAGAAAAGCTCCATCACTGCCACTGGCACCCAACTATTTACTGGAGCAGCCTGAGAGGATTGAGCCCAAGGAGATACATGTTCCCAAATCTTCCATGGCTATACACATCTCCCACATGTTACTGATCACATCAAGGCAAACACTAAACTGTGTGAGGAAACTCTCTCCAGCTTCATTAGGTTGCTATCCCTGACTTCCTGCTGCCACACAGCAGCTCTAAATTCCTAACTGCTCCTGGTTTCATTCACTGAACCACTGGGGTTAGGGGAGGGTGAAACACGAGCTCATTCAGCAGCAGCAGCAGCAATAATTAAAGGATGCAAAGCTCTCAGAGCATCTGCCCCGAGCCACTGCCCTTTCTGCTGCTGGATGTCTCATACTCCTGTGCTGCAGAACAACTCAGCATACAAATGTGGCTCCTCCTGGCAGAAATTTGGGCTAGACACAAATGAGAGCTCAGATCTGCTTCTGGGCAGGAGAATAACCTGAGCTCAAATGTAGGTGAAAATGGAAACTTTTACCCTTAAAAACCCCAACATTCCTACACACACACAACCTCCTGCCCCAAGCAAAAAAAACACTGTGGAACATGTTTAGCATGAACTACCTCTTGTATCACTTCTGGGTAACGACTCTTTGTAAGGAACAACATGTTCTGCAGAACATTAACCCAACTCTGAGCCCACACTAGGACAGCCACAACGGAGTCTGTGCCCTCTGAGGGAGCAAGTGCCACCACTTGGCCCTTAGTCCTCTCCACCCCAACCTCCAGGGCTGGTGAAAGGTTCTCTCCAGCAGCACAGACCCACAAACACTCGAGGGCACCAGCTGTGGTTTGGCACGTGGGTCCCTGAGCAACACTGCCAGGAGGAACACACTGATGACCACTGGCAGACAAAGGACATTTCATGCCCTCTGTAAGACCATATAAGTTGCCAGGCAGAAAGGCAAATTCATTCCTGGGCCTAGCTGTGCTGTCCTCTCCCTCCACCCCAAACCCACCACATACTCCATGCTTTTAGTATGTGCCATGAGGAACCATCTCTGACCCAGCCCAGGGAAGCACAGAGATCTCCTGCTCTGACACTCACACAGACACAGACACTGGATTATTACACAGCACGAGAAAAGCATTTGGCTCTGTAGAAATGATTAGTTGTTCAAGTCACACAGATGCACCAGGTCAACCTAAGTCTTCCTCAAGGGTTTTTCTTCTTCTCCCATGACTTTGTGGTAAATATTTGCTTGGCTTTCCCAGTGTCATGTCCTACTGGTAGGGTCTAAAATCCAACACGTGTCACCCACTCAGTGCCAGGCAGGTGTAAACTGAACCCTGAGCACGTTCCAAAACGGATGTTTCAAAACACAGTTATTTTAGGTACAAATCAACCAATGCAAGTTTTAGCTGGTTTTCCTTGCACTGCTCAGATCCAGTGGCACTGGGAATAGCCTCCTACCCAGAAAGGAACTGGGCAAGAACTCAGGAAATCAAAACCCATTTCCCAGTTCAGACAGGGATTCCTTGGGAAGCCTTAGACCTGTCCTAAGGCAAGGAGGGCACTGGGGGTAAGGGGGGCAATGTTCCCTCTGCCCTCTAAGATATTCCTGCTCCTCCTTTTCATCTCCTTTCAGCATCCAACACCCATAGCTTCAATGTATAAACTGTATAGATATAACTGTATAACACAATAGTTTTAACTGCATCTCCCTATATCCAGGGAAAACAGAGCAAGACAGGTGAGGAGAGGATTTACTCCACATCCCTCTGACACTAAAATCACTAATGGGAAACGTGACAGGAAAACATTCCTTTTGGAAGTACTAAGTTATAGTTACTTTTTCCTCTTTCTCTCCCTCTCTGTGCTGCTCCTAACCCTTTTATTCCCACATTCAGCTCATGCTTGGCAGGGTGATGGGAAGAGGAGGAAGAGTGGCCCATGCAGGATCTTCACATGCTCACCACCACACACCAGTGCCAGACTGTGGGTTAGCAGACATGAAATAATGCAATGTAGCCCTGGAATTCCCTGGACAAAGGGCTCCAGCACCACAAGCAGCACTCCAGAGCAAGGGCAGCAGTTCCAGCTACT
>NW_008657539.1:39947-55411 GCF_000695815.1 Acanthisitta chloris | reverse complement strand
GGCTGAGTTGCTATGGAAACATGAAGGATAGACAGGACACATCAAGGTGAAGCATCCCATGGAAATAAGGGGCAAGAGGCAGGCCCAGGGGGGACAGAAAGGGAGGAGAGGAGGTCTGATGAGTGAGGATGATGGGAGTCCTTAGGGCAGGTGTGTGTTACCTGAACAGGCTGCAAAACTGGTGCCCTGCTGCTGTTTTCTGACCCCTTTGCACAGGGCAAGGTGTGCTGCCAGCTCCAGGTCCCTCCAGGAGACAGGGACCACCCTGCCCTGCATGGATCCCACAGCAAGCTCCAGGCCTTGCTGGGGATGCTTCATCCCTGCTCTGAATCCAACTTCAGAGACACCTGCAGCATTTTTGCCTTCTTCTGGCCCAAAGAGCACCTGAGGTTCAGGTGTTTCTGGCACACTGAGCTAGACTGGAGACCTGCAGAGCAGCACTCACTGCTGGCTCCTGCCCAGCTGGAGGAGGCAAAGGTCTGAGGAGAACTCACCCCCCTGACCCACTGCCCTTCCCCACCTCCAGCACTATGGTCTGGGTATGTGAAGAGAGGAGGAAAACAGAGCTAACAGCCCTAAAAGTGTGAGCACCTGGGGAAAGGAGGCAGATTGAGAGGAGCTGACAGCCTGCACAGCACTGCACTCCCCAGAGCAGAGGCTGTGCAAGCACTGAGCACAAGGACAAAGAATGTCTTCTCAAAGTCCTGGGCAGAAATGAGAGACACGAGCTGGGAGGGATTTCTCTCCTATTTATGTATCTTTAAACCCAAAAGGATTATCACTGTCAGGTCTTCAAGCCTGGGCAGAGAACTGCATCGAGCAGAGAGGGGTAAACCAGACACCTTGAGAGGCTGAAGAACAACCCCACAGAGACAGATCTGGGGGAGAAAAACCCAGGAAAGCAGGAACCCCCCCAAGGATGTTAGCAGATTGCACCACACTCAGTGAGGAGATCATGCAGAGCCAAGTGGCACAAGCAGCCCCTTTGCCATACTCACTCGCAGCTAAACGGGAGGTGGGGGCAGCAGCACTTGCTAAAGAAAGAGAAAGGAAGGTGAGGAGAGAGGAGGTGACCCCTGGTAAATGCTGCCAAAAGACAGAATTCAAGAACTTGGAATTTGGGGATCACTTCAGTGTTGGTTTGGGGGTTTGTACACAAAGAGGTTTTGCTGTAGAACCACACACAACACACACACTCGAGGTCGAACACACGTTTGGGTCCCACCTGAACCAGGGCAAGGAACAGCTTTGGGCTCAAAGAGAAGCTGCTCCCAGGTCTGTCTGCAGCCTTGGTTTGGCTTCAGTTTTGTAAGGAAAAGGAAATGCAGAAAAAACAGCAAATTGGGATGAAAATACAAACCCAAGTTAGACAGATATCCTCCTACCCCTGAGCTCTCATCTGTGCTGGGGTAATACCTAATTATCACAACCTTCCTGTGCCTTTGAGACAGACAGAAACAACTACTTCTTATTGAGGAAAATTAACAGTATCAAAATGACCACAGACATATCCCAACAGGCACCAAAACAGGGTCAGGTCTGACCTTCAACTAGAAACCTTAAGAGGCCAAGGAAAACTAGTTGCTTTGGTTAGTGTGAAAATACAGCCTGAGCTGGTGCCTAAGAGCTTTTATATTCTTCCTTGTAACATATCTGAACCATTTCTGTGCTCTTCAAACCACACTGGGACACTCCTGGGGGACACTCAGCTTCTTCCTGGCTGTACCTCTGCCCACAGACAGGAAATGTTGTGTGATTTGAGCTCCAGTGCAGACAAAAAGGGCATTTCTGTTGTGCCAAGCACCCCCTTGGCAGTGCCACAGCCCAGGCAGGATCCAGGATGGGCTCTGGGAAGCCCAAGGAGCAGAGAGAGGAGCAGAGAACCCAGTGCTGAGGCTGATCACAGCTGCAAGGTGGAAATGTGCTTGGGAGGGCAGAATGGAATTCTTCTCCCAGAGAAGGGAGAAGAACTGGAGCTTCCCCTCCGAGGGAGCAGAGCCAGGGGCTGTGGATGGGCTCACATCCCAGTGCCACTTTAAAACAAGCAAAAGACTCGACTACAAGTGTGATCTGATGCTGTTCAGAGCCACATACCTGTCCCCAAGTGATGACCATGAGGCTTGGCTGACAGAGCTGGTGACGTGGCTGAAACAAAGCTTTTAATGTTCTTTTTCCTCTCTTCTTAATTGGATTTTTTTCCCCTTTCCCTGCAGTCCTGCTCTGCAGACACTGCACTCTCCAGCCCTGACCTCCCTGGGGTGTTGTTGTCTCCACCTGATGCAGAAGGGCCCCCCAAACCCTCTGCTGAGAGCTGTGACACCCACCACAATTACCTCCAGCCCAGGATAGAATGACTGCTCCTGGAATTAACAGGCTCCAAACAATCTGAGGCCACAGACTGCACATATGTTCTGGCAATGTGTCCCAGGTGACTCTCTAACCAGTGCAGTTTGCAGCTCTGTCTGTCCATCTGTGCAGACATTCACCCCTCCTGACACCCTCGTGCTGCTCCACTCGCTCCAAGCTTTTGTGGAGCACAATCTTTAAGGGAAACTAGCACAAACATGATGCAAATCCTGCAATTTAGCCTCAGAATTGGGATATCTTTCCTGCTTTTTACTCCAGAAACCTCAGAATGTGAGAGCAGCTCCCCCAGGCTCGTCCATGCAATCCTGGGAACTGCAGCAGCTCAGCACAAGGACACGGTGATAACCTGGATGGTTCTCACTGGCATAAAGAGGTTTCTCTTAGCTCCATTGATTAGCTCCGATTGGAAAGGCACAAAGCTGAGGAGCACTCGGTGTTTCACTGACAATTAAACATACCCATCAAGTTTCTGATCTCGCACTGGGCAGGGGGAACATGCATTTATTGTCAGTTTAGTACGACATTGGTTTGTTTCGGTACACAATCTCCACCAGTGCTGGGAGACTGTGCACAGACCATGGTCCAAAATATTAGTGACAACAGGCAGAAAAATGTCAGTTTTGCCTTGAAGTTTCTGCTTTCAAAATGGTGAAGACACTCAGAATTGAGAAGCTTTTGGTTGGGTCTTAATCGGTGCAAAACAGAGCTGCAATTGAGCTCAAACTTTCTCCCTGCATTATCTTCTTCCATTCAAATTAAGCAGTTTTTAATGAGTTCATGACTATGAAGCTTTCCACTACTCCACCCTGTGTCAGCACACTAGCTAGGACTACGATTAGGCAACCACTAAGAGAACATGTCACTGGCATGCTGCAAAACACACGTGTTAACTGCCCTGGGAGAGCAGGGTGACTGTGCTAGGGTCAGTCTGGTTAGGAAATGGACACTAGCAGTGACTCCATTTCTAAAGCCCCTGAGAGGAAAAAGGCACTAGATTAAAAGCTAAGGTTATGTGTGTTAGGAAGGCTCTAAGAACACAAAAAAAAGAGAGTGAAGAAATGCAGAGAGCACTTACGTGGGTGGGGGATGCCTGGAGGTTTCCATGATGGGACATAGATCAAAACAGTACAGAGATAGACACACAAAAAAAAATGTAGAAGATGTGAGAAGAGGAGATAGAGAGCATGGAGCTGGAAAATCAAATACCACATGTCCTGCCCCACACTCTCAGCAGCTCTGCTGGGACACAGGTTGGTAGACAAAACCAAGACCATGCACAGCTCGTGGGGCCTCCAACATGCATGTGATGGGCTGGGAAAGGCCAACTCTGAGCTTAGGAGAAGGTCCTGCCACAAGAGCTACAGCACAGGGACACAGCTCTGGGGTGATGGGGGGAAGAAGAAGAAGAACAGGCTGTAGATGTAGATGCAGGAGCAATGGGGAAGAAGAACCACAGAAGAACCACCTGCCCCTACCTGCTTTCATCACATCTCCCCTACCCACTCTACACTTGTGTCCTCTCTCTTCCCAACCTGAGTAACTCTCTGGATTTTAATCCCTGCCACTTTATTCCTGGGTGAAACAGGAGGGACAGTGCTGGGCCAAAGCAGAACATTCTGTGACTGGACTGGAAGATGACCAGGTCAGGCAGAGAAGGGGCTGTGGAATCCCTTCTTGTGCTGCACGGGCAGCCTAAAGTAGTGATGTGCAGAAAAGAGCAAACCCCCTCCCTCCCCTCCTTCCCCAGCTCATATGCTGAACATCTTCACGTGTGCTTTGCCAAGAAACCCTGCCCCGTGGCACTGGTGCCACACTCTCTGTGCCCAATACCCTTCTCCACTGCTTTTCCTTATCCAAACTCCATCACACAGTCCCTTCTCTTTGGCAATACCAAGTTCCTGCTGTCAACCCAGGGCACAACCACTGCTAATCAAACAGTTCCTCTGCCTCCTCCTTCGAAGAAGATTTTGAATGAGCAATGAAATCCACTACGAGCAAAACCCACCCCAAGAACAAAGGGTGCAGCAAGGTCTGCGAGAGAAGGTGTGATCCATGCATGGCAGAGATTCCCTGGGAAGGCTGAAGGAGAGAGACCCAAAAGCAGAGGGAGGGCTCAGCTCTACTTACGAACTGGCTGTGTCTTGAACTCAGAGGGCAGACTGATCTCCCCCACGCCCTTGCCGTTCACCGCAGAGAGCCTCACTGAGTAGGTGGTCTCAGGCTTCAGGCCAGTGATGGTGATCATCCCCTCCACGTTGGCTGTGGCAGAGACAAGGGGACAAAAGCAAAGCAAGGATCAGCCTGATGGAAGAACTCAGCTCTGTTTCTCCTGTACAGACACCAGGGAGGAAAGAGAAGAATAAACCTGACTCTAGCTGTGATCACATCACTCCAGGGGGACCTAAAGGAAGAATTTCAGTGGCAGACAGGATTGGCGGTGCTAAGATTTAGATCTGAAATAGAATTCTCCTCTTCATAGCCCTCCCAAATCCAAACTCCCTGGGTTTCCTGGACTTTAGGATCCATTTTGAGCAGTGTGCAGTGCTACAGATCACTGGGACTCCCCAGGTGCCACGGGGATAGACTTGCTGCTGGGACAGGAGGGTTTGTGTTCCAAGGGGAACTGAGGGCTTGGCAGCCAGAAGCCTTTGTAGGAAACAGAGCCATGTCCCAGCAGCAGGTGAAGACTCATCTGGTTCAAGGTACAGGGTCCTTCACCACCACAGGATGGTGTGGCAGAGAGTGTTGAACACACACTGTGCCCTGTCACAGAGCTCTCAGCACAGCTCAACCTTCACTTCCATGTGAAAGGTCAAGGTGTCACTGCCCAGCAAATGTTAAAGGGCAGCAAGTCAAATGCTTCACTTCTCTGGGGCCTCGTTAACACCAGAGCTGAAGCTGCAAAGCCCTGGAACCCTCCTGTGAGGGAAGGTCAGTCCGGGCAGGTTCAGGTGTGGGAGGTGCCACCTTATTCTGCCATCCTACCTTCTCTTGCATCGTACAGCCTGGAGTGCCACTCTGCCTCGCCCAGAGCCCTCCACTCTGCCTTGTACTTGAGGATGGGCACTCCCCCCGTGGCCTCGGGCTCGTCGAACTCCACCTGTGCCGTGCTGGAATAAGGCTCCACTCTGTCGATGGACGGCGAGGACGGCGTGTCTGGGGAAAGGGAGAGCAGCCAGAGGAGCAGGAGGAGTCAGCACACAACCTTCAGTGCAGAGACAACAGCCTGGGAATGCTGAGCCCCTCACAAAGGAGAGGAGGAGGGTGGGCTGGAGCCTGCCCTCAGAGGGAAAACTTTAAGGAGGCTAATTAGTGCAGAGACCTTCATCTCGTGTCTCCTCTGAGAGGCTGGAACAGCTCTGAGGTTTGTGTCTTGCATTACATACACCATTAGTGGTGCTTTGAGCCCCTCTGCACACACGTGCCATGAGTGTCAGAAACCAAAGCTCACAGCTCTGTCCATGTGCAGAGAATCACAGAAAAGAACAAGACCCTTCAGACTCAAGGAAACAGACACTGAGCATCTTGTTATCTACAACCCAACATAAAACCCATCATCTTTGAAGCAGGAGCTACTCTCCTGCTGCCCCAGCAACACACACTAGGCAAAAAGGACCAGTCTGTCCCCTGGGTTCAGTGCTGCCCACACATTCCCTCGTCCCTGCCTGGGGTGCTCACCTGCCTGCACAAGGATGAACTCTGAGGACTCCTGGCCGATGCGGTTCACAGCAGTGCAGTTATAGTTCCCAAAGTCATTCTCAGAGTCTGGAGTCACCTGTGGAGGATCAGACAGCCCTTTGCATTGAGCTGGGAGAGAAGCTACAGGGAGGTACAGGTGTTCTCACTCCAAGGGCTGACCAGGAGGGACAACTGCAGTGGGCAGGAATCAGAGGCAAGGATGGAATTGTACCTTCTATCACCTGATTTTCTCGGCATTTATAAGCCAGAAACACCACAAAATTCCTTTACACCAACAGGGTGTCCTTGCCCAAGGTTTAACTCCTTCAACGTCAGGGACACCAATTACTGCCAGCACTGAGCCCTCCTGGCTGCACATGCCTCCCCTCCTGAGCTTCTCCTCACCTCCAGGTAACTTGCTGATGGAGTGTTGTAGATCTTGATGTTGCTGTAGTTGGAGCTGGGAAGGAGCTGTCCATCCCTGAACCAGGAGATCACAGCGCTGGGGTAGGCAAACACCTCACAGGTGATGTTCACTTGGTTTCCTTCCCAGGTATACACAGCCACAGGGCCCTGAAGCTTGGGGGCATCTGAGACACAGGCACATTTGTGAGGACAATTTGAGCCATTCAATCCCCTGTAGCAGCTCAGTCAGCCTCCCTGGGAGGATCCCTGGGCTGATCCCTGGGCTGGGGCCACTCTGAAGCTTGTGTGGAGACCTCAGAGCACCTTCCAGGAGCTGAAGGAGCTCCAGGGAAGCTGCAGAGGGATCTGTGTTAGGAACTGCAGGGACAGGACAAGGAGCAATGGGGAGAAATTGAAAGATGGAAATTTAGGCTAGATGTTAGGCAGTTTTCCCTGTGAGGGTGGGGAGAACTGGCCCAGGTTGCCCAGGGAGGCTGTGGCTGCCCCAACCCTGGCACTGTTCATTCCAGGTTGGATGAGCCTTGAGCAACCTGCTCTGGTGGGAGGTGTCCCTGCCCAGGGCAGGAGTTGGGACTAGCTAATCTTTAATGTCCCTTCCAACCCAAACCATGCTGTGACATGAGGAAACCTACTGAGTCCCAAAGCTGCTCCTGTGCAGTGTGGGAGGAACAAACAGCAGGATGGAAATCACACCAGGAGGTCCTTCTGGGGCAGAACTCTGATGCACCCAGTGGAAGGCACTCAGCACATCCATGGCCCATCCCCTCCCCAAGCTGCCTGGAGACAGCCAGAGCAAACAGCTGCACACAGCAACATTTCTCCCACATTTGCTCACACCGAGCTGCCTCCCATGCCCTCACAACCTCAACACCACACGCGTCCGGCGACAGGAGCTGCGTTCTCAGGAGGGATGAAGGGAACCCCAAGTCCCCAGAGAAACATGGGAAGAGCCTTCCCAGCCCAGATCCCTTTGCTTACACTGCACTTCCAGGTACATGGCCTGGGAGTCCTGGCCGATGGTGTTGCTGGCCGTGCACACGTACTCGCCGGCGTCCGTGTACTGGATCTCCTTGAGGGTGAGGGAGGACACTCGCGCGTGGCTGCGCACGACGATGCGCCCGTCCAGGGTCTGCCAGGGGGGACACAGAGTCACACACAGGGCTGGGAGCTGTGCTGTGTGCCAGGGGGATGGGAACGGGAGGAATTCTACCTCACGCCAACCCTGCAGCGCTCAGGACTTCGCAGGGGATCACCTGGGGCCAGGGGAGAGCAACGGGAGCAGCCCTGGCCACGCAGGGCCAACTGCAGGGGTTCAGAGCTCTCAGGAGAAGGGACAAAGGAAATGAAGGACCAAAGTAGCAGATGCTAACGTGTCTGAGGAAGAGCTGGACAAAGTCAAGAGTCTTCCCAGATGAGGACTGCAGAGATCCAGCTCTGCTCACAAGTCTTTGCCAGCATGGAAAACCCAAGGAAACCTCCGCAACAGCTACTGTGTTTCCACCCAAATTCAGCCCCTCCTGCTCTCTCACTATTGGGTTTGTTTCCGTGTCCTTGAAATGGCATTAAGGAGAACAGACCCAGACCTCAAAGTGGGACCAGGCAAAAAGAAAGTCACAGGGAGAGAGAAGAGTGAACAGGGCAAGGAAACTCTGTGACCCTCCTAGGGACAGCGCTGCTTCAAGCTCTCCTGAGGCTTCCAAAACATCCAAGAGCAACCTCCCACATGCAAGGAAGTGTGGGGATGTCACTGACAGAGGCAAGGAATGGAAAATCCAGGCTACCATCGGCCCCAAGGGGCTGCAGCCACCCAGACACCCATCCCACATCACCTTGGGCTCTTCCCTCTCCAACTCGTGCCCAAAGCCCAAGTGCTCTCTCAGTAAATGAAGCACCCAAGGCCATGGGAGCTCTGAAGCTCTCTCAGCTAACTTCCACAGTGCCACAAGCACAAGGGAATAACGTGGTACCCTCGTGGCTGTGCCTGCTGTTGCCACTCTTAATCCAAGAGAATTTCTTTCCTTCCTTGGAAGATAGAAGACAAGGACTGAGATTATGAGTCAAAACCCTGAGGATTTCAAACAGCCAAGCACACTGAGCTGGAGCACCAGGTACATCTCTGGGACCTCATGTGGTCTCACCCCTGGGCCTGAAGCCTCTTCCTGTGCTGACCTAGTGCTCTCAGTCTCTGAGACTGACAGAGTTTCTGCAAGACAATGTGATTTGTTCCCTCTGTTAGTTCTAATATTAGTTCATTTGAGCCACTCCGATTCCATGTGCATGAAAACAGATTCCTTTGATGACACAAAAAAAATTACATGTGGGGTTTTTTTCTCTCTTCTGCCTGCACACAGGTCTCCTGCAATCCCTGACCAGTGCCACGAGCTACAAACTCCATCTCCATCCTGTGCCAGGTACACGTGGTGCTGTGGGCATCACCTCCTACAGCCCTAACACCACATCAGTCACTGTGGTACCCCCAAATCCTGCTCTTACCTTTCCTCACTGCTGACTGTGCTCTTACCCTTTTATCTGACTGGTGATTTGACTCCCAAACCCAACTCACTTCTGCAACTCCTGCAGAGGATCCCTAAATGCCAAGACTCCAGATCTGCAGGCTCACAGCTCCTTTTAGCTCCTGACTTGGGTGAGTACCCTAAATACTTGTGTCTGACTCATCAGCAGGCAGAGCATAAAGGCAAAATACCAGAGTGGGATCATTACAGGTAATTTTACATCCAAGTGTGACCTGCTGTTCCACACTTGCTCAGCATCTAACACAAACAACAGTGCCTGATAGTCATGGTCCAGTGAGAACCTCACAAGCAAAGCAACTGGTTCTGAAGCTGCTTCTTAATGCAAAAGGAAAGAGAAAGATCAGGAAAAATACTCTAAAGAAGAGAGAAATGTCTACCTGAGACAGCACAAGACTGGGGGTTTGCTCCTATTTCAGCCCATCAGATGCTAATAACTCCTGACTCTTAGAGGCACAGGATGGATAGAAACTTGTGAGTCAGGTGTAGACACTCGTAATCCCTTGGCCTACTTGCCCTGATTTCAAGGATTTTGGGTAACAAAATGCTTCAGAGCCATGGGAGACAAGCTGAAGGACACAGGCAGCAACTCATCCCCAGCAGAGCAGGCTGTGATGGTTCTCTGTGCCACAGGGTTTGTCCCAGCTCCTGCCCATGCCTGGGGCACAGGCACTGTGGACTCAGCTGGCCCAGACTCCACCTCAGTGCCAGAGAGACAAATAGGAAACACATTTCTTGCCCTTCCCTCCACCTTCTGGAGCCTTCAGTCCTTTCACAAACAAGTGTCCCTGGATAATCCCACACACTCCTCCCTTCTCCTCACCCACTTCCCACAGTCTGGGCAGCACCACCCAGAGCACCTGGAAATCTGCCCACGAAGAGCAGTGGGGGGAGATGAGTGCTCTGTCCCAGCTCTGTCCTAGCACTGCCCTGACCAAACTCATCTGCAGTGTTAGGTGTCTGTGAGGCTGCACTAACTCC
The DNA here is from genome assembly GCF_000695815.1 of Acanthisitta chloris. Lineage (NCBI taxonomy): Eukaryota > Metazoa > Chordata > Aves > Passeriformes > Acanthisittidae > Acanthisitta > Acanthisitta chloris. The sequence goes on along the minus strand of NW_008657539.1, from coordinate 45,428 downwards.
CAGGGACCAGAAAGGCATCAGCAGTCCGTGGTGTACCTGAGCTTACCCAGCTATGCTGCCACGACCTCCTCACCTGACACTCCCTAATGCCTTAGGGAGAGTAAAACACTCGGTGCCAAGTACTCCCTGAGCTCCCCCAGCCCTGAGCTGCTGCTGGAACTCTCTGCCCAAAGCCCCCAGGCAGTTTTAAAGCAGTTTAAGAGCTCTATCCTGCAGTGATGAGCTCCACCAACACTCTCACCCAACCCCACTGGGATATTTTGAGACACAGAGGCAGTAAGAAGCTCAGAGACAGAAAGCTTAATAGTGTTAGTGCTTTTGTTAATTGAGAGCTGGAGAGAGAGAGAGAGCACAGAGCCCTGAAGAGATGCAACTACTCAAATTCCAAATTCTTCAATGCAAACTGCTCTGAGTCTCTGCTGCCTTCCCTTGCCACAGAACATCTGTCCCAACAGCTTATTCTGAAGGAAGAATGGGCAGGATCTCCTCAGTCCCACAGGAAACACAGCTGCATGGTGCTGAAGTTACAGGTTCCCTTGGTTTAGGTCACACCAATCTCTGTGCTTTAAGATGGCTTGAAATGATAAACAAATCAGGGTCCCCAGAGACTCCACAAAGCTGATCCTAAGCACACAAATCCCCCAGTTCTGAGAGCTAATTTTGTTCTCTACCTGACCTGTTATTTGCTTGGAAACACTTTCTGGCCCATTTTGAAGCAAGAGTCCCAAATGATTTGCACATATTGTTATCATAATTACTGTCATTACAGCACAGCACTGAATGTGGGACCCAAAGCAACAAACCTCACCTGCCCCAGCCCCAGTTACTGCGTTATCCCCCCACTCTGACCCTGCAAATCAAAGACAAATGGTAATTGAGCAATTTGGAGCATTTTCTGGAGAAACACACCTTGTGAGAGATTTATCTGCATTGACTTGGAAATGGAACATGATGCAGTTGTCCTTTAAGAGAAGGTCAAAGTCAAGGAGTACCATGAGCAAATAGGTGAGTTGGCTGGAGCAGAGGAGGAGATCTTGGGGAAGAAATACCTCCCCAGAACACACTTAGCTTGTTGCTAATTCTTTCATCTCTAAAATAGAGGTATGATTCACACTGGCAGCACAGACACGAATGGTGAGAGCAGCATTTGTCAGATTATACATTTGCTTTTGCTTTTACATTGTCTTTTTGGTCTTTTCAAGTGACAAGCAGAGTTACTCACTCCCAACACAGCTAGTTTGCTCATCCAAAAATGCACTGCTACATGCCAAGCAACTTCTACCTCTAGAAGCTGTTTCTCTTCTGCATTGGCATTTAACTGGTTGGTATTAATGCTCGTTTAGTTGGCTGGTTACTGGACTAGAGAGTTGTTAATCTGTAATGCTTAGAGAAGAACCAAAACCAAACACCTAAGAAGTTTGCTAAAGGTCTGGTAATCTTATACCTCTTGTTTCTCGGGCCGGGTCCACGAAGCCTGGAGAGAACAGATATAGAACACAACAACAACAGAAAAAAAGCAGTAAGAGTTTATCAAAGGTTGCTTTCAGGCATCAGGGTATGCACCACATTGAGTTCTGGGCACATGCAGGCTCCAGGCTGGACATCCTGTGTGGGGTGAGCACACTCCCCATGGCCCAACACAACCTCACTTGGCATTGGCATTGGTCTCACAGCCTGCAAATTGGGCTCCAAATGACTAACCAAAGGCTGATGCACCTAGAGACTTCTCCTGTTGCACCCAGAGTGACTGTTTGTCCTGTCACAGCTCCCCTTGGCCAGGCTCCTGTCCCCAGGAACTGGGGCAGGGACTCCGGGGCACTAAATGGCAGAGACAGCTGAGAACTGCTTTGCTCACCCTGGTTTGTTGCCACCCACACGCACTGATTAACACTCCTTAGTGTGATCATGCACTTGGATCTGTATTTCCATGCATACTGTGCCAGGAGGAGGAGACCTCGAGCTGCAGAGCACAGGAGCAGTGTGACACCCTGCCCAGGGACAGCAGCACCTCAGCTGACAGTGCCAGCCCCTCCTGCCTCGGGATGTGAGCACCCAGTCCCTGCTGGGCTTGGGACAAGCCAACAACACTGAAACATGCACAAACCTTGGATTAAAACCTCTAGTTCCCACTCAGAAAAAGCCACCACAGTATGGACTGTTCACTGTGGTTCACAGAGCCCAAAGTTGTTGGATTGCATTTCCCCTCTGTAATTTGTATTTCAAGTATCTTCTGGTCTCTGTTTCCATTGCAACTTGATCCACTTCAGCTCAGGAGTCAAAAATCACCTGCTAATATCACAGCCAGGATGGCACATGTGTGGGTACCACAGTGCACGCACGAGTGAGTGACAGGGATGAGATGGAAGCTCAGAAATGAGAACCAAAAACAGAGTATTGTTTCCACAGGGCTTCTAGTGACCATTGTGAGGCTGGACTACTAACAGATGGTGCACACAGCCTCAGTTCACAATGTCTGGGAGAGAAGCAAATGATTTGCTTGTAACTAGAAGCCTGAGGTGAAGCCACCTGAAGTGAAGCTCCCCAACACCTTGCTGGGCTGGGGCACTCCCAGCTCCTCAGCCTCCTAAGGATATATATCCTGCTGTGCACAAGTTCCTTGAAGTGATGCCTAATGACCCAGCACAATCCCCTTTTGATGGCCCAGCCATTCCCTGTAGGTGAGCAGGTCAGGCTGGCCAGGGCCCTGCTGTGTATCCACACCAGCCCCAGCCCTGTCCTCTGGGTCTCTGTGGTGTCAGCAAAGGGGGAATTAAAACCAACAACAAAACCAAAAGGAAATGCCTTTTCACCCTTTGGTGACAGTACCTGTCGACCTGCAGGAAGATGAAGAAGGAAAAGGTCTGTCCCATACCCCTAGAGTTTGTTGTTTCTTTGCCATGGCACTCGTGGGTGTGGGGAAAAAGGCAGAAGCACATTCTCCATCCCAGAGAGATCCAGACTAACTCTTCCTCACCAAGGAAAAGAGATACACGAGCACCTTGCAGGGGATAGGGGGAACAAAGAGCCTTATGCATGCTGGCACCTCCCCTTCCCTTGGAAAGCAAGTTGTCCAACAGGAGCATCCTCAGCTCCAAGGAGTTCTGAGGAGCTGCCAGGGTAGTCTGCTCCCTGGATTGTTAAATCCAAAGATATCCCCATGTGCAGATGTTCCCAACACACAACAGATCAAGACCTATTTCCTGAAGCACAGTTAGCACTGTGCTAGAGCAGCAGGAGGAATGTGGCTCTCAGGGGTCTGAGATACCCTGGAGGGGAGGAAGGACATGGGGAACTTGACCAGCTTTCACCTGGTGTGACTCAGAGCAAGATGCTGCTCCCTGTGATGGCACAGCAAGACACACTAGAGGAGAAAGCCAAACCACCTCCCATCATCATACTGTTCACTTTTCAGGCCTCTTAGCTCTTGCTCTGTTCTGCAGCAGAGACCGAGGAACCTCAGACTGACAAGGCCAAGCTTCTCCCAAGCACATGTTCCTACCTGGCCTGAGCAAAAGAATTTACCTCTGCAGCCCATCCTCAGGGCAAAGGATGATCCAGGGGCTGCCAAGCACAGGCACAGAGAGGAGAATCCTCTCTCTGTGTGCTGATGGATCCTAACAGGTCTCTCAGGGAAGGGTGGGAGTGTTGAATTAGTTGTGACATTGTCAATCCATTTGCCTCCAGCACCTCCTGCCTCTCATCCACGTGTCACACTGTCCCTGCTCTTGGCCAAAGGCTGAAGGGGGTAAAAAGCCCTAAGGCAGAGAGGGTTGGTTTTGTTTGTTTGTTTGTTTGGGGGGTTGGGTAGGTTTTTCTAAAGTACAAACCTCTCAAGGGAGCTAAGGCACATCTACACCTCTGAAGATCTAGCCTGAGGTAAGAGTAAACATGAAGCAAGACAGAAGCATCCAAGAACCTAAAGCACATTCAAAAGTGGAGCTTGATAACTCTAAAAACAGCATGTTTTGCCCTGTGTCAAACACCATCCATTGCCTGTGCTGTCCCAGAGACAGCAGGTGGGGAACACACTGCAGAGGTGGCTGTACATGGAATGGAAGGTTTATCAGAGCTGTTCTGACCTAAGGATGTTCTGCCCATCTGTCCCATTCACCTCAGCTTACAGCACGAGATAGAGAATGGAAAAAGTGTAAGACAAACCAAAACAAAAGCACACACACACACACAAATAATCCAGCCCAGAAGTGCATGAGGTATGAGCAAAAAGCCCTGAAGGTTTGACCCAGTACATGAGACACGTCGTAGTACCTCAAACCTTGGATTTCTTCCCTCTCTACCTAAGTATTATCCTTTTCCTTCCTAGTGATCTCCAAGCTAACAGCACCAAGCAGGATATATGAGTCTCAAAAGTGAGCAAAAATGAGTTAGCAGTTTTGCCACTGAGGTTTGGTTAGTTTAATTGCAGCCAGGGCTCTGCAAACAGCCTCTCCTACCCCTTCAGCCTGACATAGTGCTGCTGCAGTTCTGATCTTCTCCTCCCTGACAAGGCTCTTCCCATGGCTGGGAGCCAAACTGGAGCCAGCAGCACTGGAGCCCTTGGCTCCTCCTCGACAGACACAGCCATGAATAACCTCATCCTGTCCCAGCAGGTCCCCCAGTCACACTGCAGTGAGAGCCAACAGTTCCTGCAGGCTCTGGAGATCTCTTTGCACACTGCAGGGATTCACAGCAGCTCCCAAATCCCCAAGATGCTGAGAAAGAAGCTGGAAAACTTTGGCACTGTGATTAATACGTTACACATGGAGAACGTGGGGAGGAGCTGACATCATGGGGCAATAAAAAGCAGCTCATTTAGGAGCTGCAGAGCAATGAGCAGCTGTGGGGACAACGGACAGTGACCACCTCTGTTGCTCCAGGACCTTCAGAGCCTGTCACCTGCTGCCTGCACACTGAGCCAGGACCCCTGGCATGGCCAAGGCAGCTGAGCCCTGAAGCATCCTGTTATTAGACTATTAATAAGCAACAACTCCTCACTCCCACTTTTGTCAAGGCTTTCTCGGGCTCCAAATTTTGCCTACTGATCACTTATGCAACTCTTATGAACCATCTCCCATAAAGCAGCACATCCTAGCCTTGCCTAATTGAAGGAGCCAATAACACCAGCACTGGTTTCGAGAAGAAAAACTGCTAATTATTTTTGCCTTTTAAGAACAAAATGGTATTGATGTGATCAACATAACAGGTGAGCACAAAGGCAGCTCAGGCTTTTGTGCTTCAGGTGTGTGCAGCACCAGAGCACAGCACGGAAGGGTGAGAAGGAATTAACAGGCTCATTTTGGTCCACTGCATCTTTGGAGAGGTAACAGCCCACACCTCATCCCCTGCCACTCTCCCAGGCCACATCATGACCACACTGGAACCAGGGTGCTCATTCCCACCTCCCAGCTTGGAAACAGAAGGGCAAAAACCCTTCCCCAAGCTTCCTGCAACTGTAGGTCCCTTTGGAAACTCCTCTGAGAAGGG
>NW_008657539.1:21827-39918 GCF_000695815.1 Acanthisitta chloris | reverse complement strand
AAGCATATCCTCAGGTGCTCTAGACTGAGGTGGCTCTTTCCCAAGGACACGTGTGGTGGTGCTCCAGGCGTGGAGCTGAGTCTCTGGCACACACTGTGTGCAGCACTGCACGTGTCCTGGCTAGAGAGGACAACCCCAGGAGCTCCCCGTGCACCACGTGTGGCTCTCATGCAGCAGGGGCAGGCAGAGACAGGCTGAGTGACCCCAGCCCCACACCACGGGCAGGGTCATACCTTCTCCTCGTTGCTGATGTTCCGGGTGGAGGTTCTCCAGGTGATGGAAGGGATTGGGTCCCCAGAGGCCTCACAGGTCAGTGTGATCTGATCCTCCAGCTCCATGGCTGTTTTATTCTCCACGTAGGTGATTTTGGGTTTTGCTGGGGAGGAGGAAGAGCAACCTTCATTCAGTTGGGGCTCAGAAGGTGCCAACAGCAGTGCTTGAAACAAGAAACACTGGGGGAAAAGGCTTGGGAATTGTGCCCAGTTTACTGCCACGTGAGAAAGGAGCCAAAACATTGGAGAGGTCACCCCCTTACAGGACTAGAACCCACTCCTGCTACCCTGAGGCTTGTAAGAGAGGACTGAAGAGGTTTATTACTCAAAGCAGAACCCACTTCACAGTGCACAAAAGATCAGGCCCTGGGATTACCAGCTGAGTCTTCCACCTCTCTGTCTACTTTCTCTGCCCCAAATTAGCCTTTTGATAAGCAGCTTTGCCAAGTGGCTGCATATGGGACAGGGAGAATTATATTCCTCAACACTCCCAGATTCATGGAAAGCAGGAAAGCTGCTGATTCATTCCCACAAGCCTGAGGTCACTCACACAGGGGTGGGGTAAAGTTCACCTCCCTCTCCAGCTCACACAGGGGTGGGGTAAAGTTCACCAACCTCTCCAAGATACTGCAAAGCCCCACTGAAGGGCTAAAGCTCTTTTAACAGCAGCTTGGGGGGGATTAGGGTTCAGCCCTCTGGGCCTGGAAGGTATTTCAGGTAGCAGAATGTCATCACACCACTTCTGCCCTTGTCCAGGACTGTATTTCCCTTCCCCAGGAGGAGCTGGGACGTGTCAGACACACACAGGATGGCAGAGGTGCCACAGCATCACACGGGGAAGCAGCAGCTCCACACAAACCACATCAAGCATTGCCTGGGATAGGGAGGTTACTTGCAGCTTGGAGCAGTGAGCTACAACACCCTGGTGGGCTGGGCTGGGGAGAGCAAGAGCTGCTTACCAAAGACCTTGAGATGGATGGTGGCATCTGCCTCTCCAGCCTTGTTCTCAGCAATGCAGATGTACTCGGCCTCGTCGCTCTTGTCCACCTTCTTGATGATGAGCTCGGAGCCATCGTAGTTAAAACTGTACTTCTCCACATCATCAGCCTCCTCCACGGGCTCTCCATCCCTGGGGGCAGAGCACAGGGGCTGTGTTGGGCAGTCAAAGCAGAGTTTGGTTTGGGCTTATCAATGCTAGAACTGCATTGCTGCTCTGAACCTCCTCCTGCTGAGAGGGAGCAGCACTTCTTCCCGTCCCTACGGGCTGGAAGCTCACATCTGCATCCACTCCCAACCCCTCCTGCCTCAGGGCTCTTGGCAGCTGATCCTTTCACCTCCTGCCACACACCACAGGGCTGTGACACCACTGAGGGTCCTTGCAGCAATCCCCCTTGTCCTCATAATCTGCACCAAAGCTCCACAACCTCCAGAACAGTGTCCCTGGAGGCTGTACCACTGACCCCGGAGTGCCACCGGCTGGGAGGGGACACAGCCAGGCACACCCTCCACCTGCTGCCAGTGGGAAGCAGCAAAGGGATTCCTTGTTTGGCTTTGCTTCCATGCACAGCTTTTATTTTCTCTATTAAACTGTCTTTATGTCAACCAACAAGTATTTTCCCCCTCCTGATTCTCTTCCCCATCCCACCCGCTCTGAGTGGGCTGTGTGCTAGCTGCTAACCCGCAGCAGATGACTCCAGTTCAGTTCTGGGGCCACTCTTCTGTGACAAAAAGCACTATCTTATTCCAGTTTAAAAGTTCCTTCCCCTCCAGCCTTGGTGAGGACATCCATGCTCACACAGAACCAGGACATGCACACAGCATCTTACTTGGTCCACGTGACGGTTGGTTCAGGAAAACCATCAGCATCACACGCCAGGGTGACAGACTGGCTGAGGTTGGCAGTGGCATTCATACTGCTCTGCCTGGCACGCACCGAGGGAGGGACTAGAAGAGAAGAAAGCCACAGTAGAGTTGGGAAGGGACAGGAGGTGTGAGCTAGAGGCAGCTCTGGGAGGCTCTCTGTCCACCTCCGCAGGACACACAGACAGCACCAGGAATCCAAACCCTTCCACCATCACCTGCAGGTTTGCTGCATGAGGAATCAGCACAGGGAGCAAAGGGTGAGGAGACAGATGAAAAAAACCCAACAGTGTTGTGGACAAAACCACAAGATCAATTCCTCACTTTGAGTCATGCATTGCTTCAGGTCTCTCTTGACATGTCAATTCCCTGTAAACACCTGGGAAACAATCACTCAGTCTCACAGATAGTTTTGTGACACAGCAGGGAGAGAGGAGTACACTGATGGGAAATCCTGAGGGTGAAGGTGCCGAGCAGCAGCCTGGAGGGAGTGACAGCCCTGCCCTGCTCCCTCTGCTCACCATTGACGATGACCTGGATGTCCTTGAAGTTGATCTCCCCCCGTGCCAGGATCCTTCCCTCGCAGCGATACGTGCCCTCATCCGTCTTCTTGATCCCTCGGATCTGCAGGTAGTTGTTGGACAGGACTATGAATCGAACTAGAAGAGACAAAAGGAAGGTTCACCCAAGGATCCTCAGGTAAGATCACTGCAGGTTCTGCTCCTCCTGGCTTGAGACAAGGCTTAGTGGATAACATGTCCCTTCCCACTGGTAAATGGAGATGCTGCTGTAACTGGGCCTGACACTGCCAAGAAGGAAATCCACGTGTGGGCAGCAGACACACTGTGCTGTGTGAAGACTCAGAGATGAGCAGAGAAATACACAGAAATACGTTTACATCTGATCAGTACCAGGCAATGTGGGACTCACCCCTTGCCCGAGGGTGGCAGAGCTCAAGGCTTTCTGCCTCACCCCCCTGTGCCTGCAGTGAGCAGGGGTGGGAAGGAGCTGAGGCACCAAACTCAGCTGGGGTCAGGGTGCAGAGTCCCCTCTGCCAGCAGTGCCCCCATGGGCATGGCAGTGTGAAGGAAAGGGAAAGGTTCTTCAAGGAGCTTTCAGCCCCTTTAGCTCAGGAAGGCTGGAGAGAGACACGACATGCAGCTTTTCTGTCTCATGGCACTGCTGATTTGAGTTTGTTTTCTAGCACTGCTTGGGCTCTTCCAGTGTCAAAGCCCAATGGCCATTTCTGTGGGAGCACTGCTGCCCTGCCATTGCCAAACCACAGCACCTGGAGTAACTACATTCACATCTTAAGACCTAGTGCCAGGTCCAAATTGCTTCTCCTTCCCCTTGTGCCCACGACCATTCCGTGTGTGAGCCTTAGACCCTGATGACAGATGGACATTTGACCCCTGAGGGGATGAGCACCAAGACCTTACCATCTTTCTTTAGGATAACATCCCTGCCTTTGTGCTTCCAGATGATGGTGGGAGGCAGAGAGCTGACCACATCACACACAATCACAGCATCATCCCCCTCCTTGAACTCCTGCGGGGTGGGAGCGTTCTTGAACATCAGCTTTTCTGCAAACAAGGGAGGGAGAAAGTCACTGTAGCTTTCTCAGCACGCCCAGCTGTGCTCCTGCCTCAGCCTGAGGGAAGCAAAGAAACCCCAGAGGACCCCAAAACCCCTAGAGATCACCAAACTCCTGAGGATAAAGCAGTGTCTGCCAGTGCAGTGCCCCACCCGAGCTCCACTTCCCAGTCCTGCCCCTCAGATCAGTACTCTGAACACCCCACAGTGCAAAATGTGAACCTGGAGCTGCTCAGTTTCCCAGCAGGAAGGCCAAGCTGCTCTCAGGGCTCTGCTGGACAACACGCTGATGGTTAGGATAAACCTGCTCAATGTGTGGGTGTCTCTGCTGAACACTAGTGTTGTCTCACAGCACGTCTGTCACCCACCACAGCTGCTCTCTCTGCCACTCCTCCCAGACACTTCTGAAGCCCCAGAATCTTCTCCTCCACCCCTTGCTGTGCTGTCTCAGAAGCCCTGAAGCAGCAGATGTGCTGGCAATGCCCTAACCAGCCAAGGCCCTAGAGTTCCCACTTACCCCTCACCACCAAGAAAGGAGAAAGTAGCATCTTCTAAACATCCCCTCTCTTTTCACCTTCCTTCTTCCCCTTTACCAACAGCCTTTCCTAGGAAGGTGCAATGGTTTCCTCCCTAATCTTGCCTCACCCACGTGCAAGGAAGCCCAGAGGAAAGAGCCTGGGAGCCTCTGTCTTACGGAAAATCTTCACGTTGACGGTGGCCTCGGAGTCTCCCTCCTCCAGGCTACTGACGACACACTTGTAGATGCCAGCGTCGTCGATGTTGGCGTTGTAGATGGTGAGGGTGGAGGAGAAGTCATCGTTCCGCACCACCGAGATGCGCTGCTGGTTCGGCGTCAGCTTCTCCCCGTTCGGCGAGAACCACGAGATGTCTTTGGACTTGGCCTCCCCTGCCACTGTGGGGAGAGCAAACTGAGATCAGCTCCCAGCTCTGCAGTGCTCAGTGCGGGTCCTGTCGCTCGAGGGGCTTTAGCTGACCCCACAACATCATCACAAAAACACTTGTCGGAGAACAGAAGAGGAGGAGGCTCAGGGGTGACCTCTTGGCTCTCTGCAATTCCCTGACAGGGTTGGAGAGAGGTGAGGGATGTGTGTCCTGCCAGGGCTGCAGGGAGAGGACTAGAGGGAATGGCCTAGAGCTGAGCCAGGGCAGAGTCAGATTGGATGTGAGGAGAAATGTTTTCCCTGTGAAGGTGTTCAACACTGGGATATTGCCCAGGGAGGTGGTGGAGTCACCATCCCTGGAGGTGTTTGAGAGGCATCTGGATCTGGCATTAGAGTATATAGTTTGGGGATTCCAGCAGTGACAGGTCAACGGTTGGACTCGATGATCTTAGAGGTCTCCCCCAGCCCTGAAGATCCTATGATTCTGTCCTTTAATTTTGAAAGCACTGGCACTAACGAGTTCGACCCAACTGGTGCCTCAAGCCATCGCTCACCTTGACATAAGAAGAACTTGGATTCTCCAACGCTGATCTCCCCCTGACTTGGAACAATGTCCACTTGTAGAGAGGCTGGAAAGGAAAGGAGCACACACAAGATGGTTAGACAACAGGAATGGTCTTCAGCAAAAAGCTTTGCAGCCTTCCAGTCCCCACAGCCCCTGAGTCTATCCAAGGGCAGAGCAGAGTCCAGTCGAGCCCTTAGCTCCTGGTCTGAGTGACATTGGTATGAACAATCCCTCACAGCCCTTCCCAGTGCACACCCCATGCATGCCCAGTGCCCTTTTCCCCCAGCAACATCACTGCCTCCTTCATTGCATAAATGATGACCCATTAGGCAGAAAATGTAATTGGATTCTGGCTTTCCTCCAGCTATAGCTTAATTCTGCTGCAGATCTGTGGCCTAACAAGGCCAGGTCAAGTTGAATTTGAGGACGCCAAAGCGAAGAGGTTTTCTTTCCAACACACCCTCTGTGTCTCAGGCTGTAGTGCATGTAAATCCTTCTCCCACAGCAGCTAATTTTACCTCCAGACCACAGAGGTGCTGGTTTTAGCTGCCAAACACACCTGGGTGTTTAGGCAACAAACCTGACTGGACGTGCCAATGGCAACATTCCTTGAAGTCCTTGGGAAACATATGGACTGGGGGGTCAGACACCAAGTATGTGGCTGCACACAGCTGAAGGAGCAGTGCCTGCCCTGGGTAAAAAAAGACAGAGCTAATAGGATTTTCTGAGCACATTCCCTGGGCCAACAACCATTCTGACACAGCACTTCTCTTCCTAAGCAAACTGGAAGCAATTAATGGGAGCCAGTGGAGCTCCACACAAGATAATCACAATGCAAGCTCCACATCACCTCTCTACTTTTACTCTCAGCAGATCTGGGCAGGCTGCACTGATAAATGCTGCTGTTCTAGCCCCAAAGCCTGGGACACAACAACCCCCAGCCAAGACTCCAGTGAGAGCAGAGCTCTGGCTGTGGTCACACGTGGGCTGCTGTCAGAAGGGGATGGTAAAGCATCCCTGCAGCTCCTGAGGAACAGCAAGGGGCTTACTGCAGCCTCTCCTGGCCTAAGACACTCATCTGAGCCCTGTCCTTGTCACCAGCTGGGAACACAGTGAAGTGGGGCTGGAATTCTCCCACTGGAACAGCAGAGCAGCCCAAGGAAGGGCTCCTGGCCCAGCCACCAGCTTGTCTTCTGCTCAGCAAGCCATAGGGTGCTGCTAAAATGGCTTTGAGCTAACTGAGACCTAATATAACTTCACAGCCCTTTTTGTTGCCACTCTGCACTGTACAAACACAGCACTGGCCTCTGCACACTTCTGTGGGAGCTGCTGCGTGCTGGGAAGGCAGTGGCACAGCCTGGGCTTATTAATGCCTTTCATTCCATTCTCAGGTGCTTTCTGTTAGAGCCAGAGAGGAGAAAAAAGGCTCTGTGCAAAGCACTGAACTCTCCATCACCCCTGAATTCAGCATCACATCTTTTCTTACATGTGCCTGTGCCATGGTAGATGCAAAGAACAGGAGGAAATCACACAAGCAGCGAATAGATCTCACTGTAAATACAGCCAAAAGGGCCAGGCAGGAGATCTGAGCCCAGGCAACAGCATCCAGCTCTCCCATTTCCCTGCATTTCTTCCCAGGGCTCAGCTCCTTCTGCGCATTTAAGTGCTGGGCAGAGTTTCAAGAGAACAAAACCTCGAAATCACCCTCGGGAGCAAGGCAGAAGTGCCTGGAGTCTTTGGGAGGAGAGGAGAACAGCCCTGGTTATGCCTCAGTCAGTCAGTGCTCCTGCTGCTTCACCAGCTGCAAAGTTATCATTAGCTCCCATAATTACTGGCCTAAGAAATTGAATTTGTGGAAAGGTTGTGCAGAGGGGCAGCAATTCCTCCTCCAGAGTCCCTGTGTGTGCCAGCACAGCCTCTTCAGCCAGGCACAGAGGAAAACTCCTGACAGCCTGACTAACTCCACACCTTTCAAACCCATCCATTGCCACGGGGCAGGAGCTGTGACCTGGAAAACAGCAGGAACCAGGAGTCAGTATTAACAAATCTCCTCCACACTACACTTCAGCGTCTTCAATCTACTCCAGGAACAAGATGCTGAAGGACCCTGAGGCTGCTCAGAAGTTAACTGCTGTCTCAAGTGCTATTTCACTCCCATTTCCACTGGGATAGGAAACTCCCAGAGCTCATCTATGCAGAAACACACCGAGGACAGTTATCAAAGGCACAAAACATACTTTAAGAACCTCCAACATCTCCATTCTGCCAAAGATGTTGAGACACAAAATTCTACCTGGCTTTTTTTTTTTTTTTCAGTCTCTTGTGTCTTCCCCTGGTGGTGATGCTCTGAGACTGGGCAGGCTGTGGAGCTGCTCCAGCCCTGGGTTTTGTTCCCAGTGTGTTGGCAAACAGTGCCAAGGCTTCCTCCTACAAATCCCCAATCCCTGGTGATGAACCCAGGCACAAAAGATCCCAGCTGTGCTTGGCCAGCAGCTCCAGCAGGGAAGCTGGAGGTAACTCCTGGCAATCAGCTCTGGGTCGAGAAGAAATGTTCCTCAAAATGACTCACGTCAAGCTCTGCAGTTATGTCACACCAGGGAGAATTCAGCCCAAATAGTCTCACCCAGCCTCTGTCAGCAGCACAGTTTGCTGACACCATAACCTGGATAAACAGGTTCATCAGAACAATGAGCTGTGCCTGGGATTGCACAAACAATTGCTCCCCACTTGCCCAACGTTATTGCTCAGGGTCTGATCACACCAACAAACCCAACACTGCCACGGGTTTGAATCACCACTTAATCTTTAGTTTTGCTTCGTGGTTCAGGGAGATGGAGACTATTTTTTCCACTCTTCATTTAATAGACACTCTGAGCCCATTTGTATTCCACTTCCAACTTCCAGCAATAAAGGCCTTTTTAGCATCACATAATAACTCCATTAAAAGGCCTCTTCATAATCACACAATAACACTTTTTATAGCTCTGCCCTCCCCCATATCTTTTATCTGGTGACAAAGTTCCTCAGCCCCCAAATAATGCTGAATAATTCCCCATTGATCGGGGAAAAAAATTGCTAATGCAACTTCCTGTTCGTCTGGAGTTAAACATAATTAGGTTTGCATTGCAACAAAAGAAATGAGCTCAGACGAAGTCACTGGTTGGGGAATGGGGAGGGAAGTGATCCCTGCTGGGCTGAGCCTGAGGCTAACACAGGTTGTACCTGGGAGGTAAAGGTGCCACTTGCAGCAGGGGAAAGTGTGTTAATTGCTGAGTGTTGGCTTAGATCTGCCCAGCCAGGCAGGGAGGAGTGACCACTCTCCTCCTCAGTCTGCAGGAGTTTAGTGCTCACACTGCCCTGGGAGATCTGCCTGGGCCCTGCAAAGAGAATGTCACAGGACACTGAATGCCCCCAACTACAAGTCTGCAGTGATGAAAATATCCTGTTATATATGAGAGGTTATCAGAGAATCAGCATAGAATTTTAGGAGTTGGAATGGAGCTGAGAGATGACCCAGCCCCAACTCCTGCCCTGGGCAGGGACACCTCCCACCAGAGCAGGTTGCTCAAGGCTCATCCAACCTGGAATGAACATTGCCAGGGTTGGGGCAGCCACAGCCTCCCTGGGCAACCTGTGCCAGTGTCTCACCATCCTCACAGGGAACAATTTCTCCCAAAAACCTAATCCAAAACTCCTCTTCTTCAGCTTAAGGTCATGGCAGGTGTGAGGGTAGACACTTCTTTCTTAACCAGAAGGAGTCTCTAAGTAAGCCAATAGAAGGGAAATAAGTGATATGTTATATGGTTACCATGTCACTGGGGAGGTCACTTCAGATTCCTGAGAGCCAGTTAGTTATGTCTGCAGGAACCAAGAGCATTTCAGCTACCTGGTTACCTTTTGAGTCCCATTAATAGCTAAACCTCCCAGTTCTCAGTGCTGTGACATCTCCACTGCTGCCTCTGAGCACAGCCAGAGCACTGGGATGGCATTCGAGGGCACAGAGCTCCTGTGCTGGTGTCACCTCTGTCCCAGGTACCTGTGTGACTATGCAAGGGAAGCTTAGGGGAAAACCCATCACCTTTGGGCAAACAAAACACAATCTGGCTGAAATCAGCTGTCAAAACACACATCCACAGGTTCCTCCCTTAAAGACTACACCTCTCATTTCCTTCATTTCTAGCAATTAAACTAAATCAGAGAAATAAACAACATCGATCGGGGGGGGAAAAAAACACATCTAGTTGGTGTGATGCTGCAGCTGAGCGAGGGCAGGATTTGTAGAGCTTGTGAGTGCAGCAGATTATGGTGAAAGCCCTGAGGATTTAATACACAACAAAGGCTTAACAAGACAAAGACAAGGCTCCTGGACACGGGCACTGTATTAAAACCACGCTGACTGCTCAGGAGGAGGAGGAGGAGGAGGAGGAGGAGGCAGCTGGGATTGATCCCAGCTGGCCTGCGCATCCTGGTCCTCCCCCATCACCATGGCAACCGCTCCCTAAATCTGCCAGGAATTGGAGGAGGGGATGGCTGATACCTTTGGGGAATATCAGACCGTAAGGATTCAGGGAGGGAGCAAACAGCAGTGCACACAGTGCCACAATGGAACACAAAGGGAAAGATGTGAGCACAGCTAGGCCGAGAGGAGAAGCTCTGAAAATGCTTCTTGGCAATAAAGCAGAGTGGTAGCTGGGGGTGAGGGGATGCTCTGCACCCTGGCACGAGGGACAACAGCAGCACAGGCTGCACAGAGGGCACATCCCCTGCCCACAGCAGCTCCAAACCCACACTGAGCATCCCAAACCCATGGGCAGCCTCTGCCTCCAGCCCCTCGTCCTGCTGGACCATCCTCTGTCTGTCCTGCCCATCCCTGACCCACAACAGCCTCAAGGGGAATTTATGGCATGAAAAACTTCATTTCCAAAACGACTTCTGGGTGCTGGGGGTGGGAGGAATCTAACTCACTTACTGCTCTAAGAAAATCAGATGTTGCCTTATTTCAAGGCAAAAATGCTTCAATTTGCTGTGTAAAACAGGATAGCTTTGCCAGGGAGGAGCCTGCCCATGGGGCTGGGCCCACAACACACCCCACGAGGGACAGAGTGTCCCTCTGAGCCAAAATCCATCAGTGTCTGTAGATCACCTCAAACTATTCCATGACAGAGAAAGATGTGGTTGCCCAAGAGCTGAGGTTCCAGGATCAGTGGCCAAAAGCAGCTGTGGAGCCACGAAAACACACTCAGCAGGATTTCTTCATGCTAAACTTCAGCCAAAATTATTTTGATTGTGATCAAAGTGACACGTCCAAGCTGATGCAGGCAATGAAGAAGGAACAGCTCAGCTTGTGCCCAGACCTCTTGGCCAGGCTGTGACCTCTTCCCTTCTGGGGACAAGATCTGCTCACGAGTGCTCTGAATTGTTGAATTGACCACAAGATCCACCCCAAAAAAATGATCCTCCCAACACCTTTTCCTACAGAAACTTCGAAACCAAAGCCAAACTTCTCACGTGCATCAGCAGTTTTCCATGGCACACTTTTATGCCTGTTTTGATGACATTCTTGATAAAAGATTTTATTGCTATGGATCATAAAACTAATAGCCCTATTTGCCACAGCAAATATTTTCATTTACCTGAGGCAGGGGAAGCCAAGATGCTTTATGGAGCCATTAAATCAGCACGGACACCTTTAATTAAAAGCTGAGGAAGTGAGAGTCTTCTGCTGAGGAGGGAATGTGGGTGAGTGGCACTGCTCAGGGAGGACATAGGAACCCAGAGGAGATGAGAAAAGCAGGATTTGTGAAAACTCCTGATTCAGGACTAATCTTGCTGCAGCTAGTTTGCCTTGGCAGGCTCAGAGCAGTTTGCACACACACTGTGTGCTCTGGGGAGCAGAACTATTGCTGCTCTGGTGATGCAGGAGCAGCTCCAGCCCTGCAAGAGCTCAGGCTCCTGGGAGCTCCACAGATTCCTTAAGGGAACTGATCCCATACCCTGCCAGCTCCATTCCCCCACACTCCATCACTGCTCCTGCACTCACTGGGGCTCCTTCCTAGCAGGAGATTTCATTTAAAGCCTTGAAAATGATTCTTTCCCAACCTTTTTTCATATGGTGGTTTAGTTTAGTTTATTTTTAGCAAGAGTTAAAGCTGAATTAGCTGAAAAGCTTGAAATTCAGTGTTTACTCCATAGACATGATGAACTCTGGTGGAACATTCCCATCAGTGAGTTAGCAGATCCACTGGAGGAGACAATATTCCAGGTCTGGCTCATCCATTCCATTCCATACTGTGGAGTAATTTCTCCCCTCACCTACCACAGTTCACACTGGGATGTCTCAGGAGGAAAAGAAACCTTTCCCTTCTACTTCAGTTACAACAGGGAAGAAGAAACAAACACTGAACATAGTTTTGTCTCTTCTCTCCATTTCTGAAGAGCCCAAACCAGGCAGAAGCAAAGCTCTCGAGTTTTTAATTGCTTGTTTGTGAAGCATCGTTAGGTGTAAAGACATTAAAGTGCATTTTGGTCTCCCTGCTGAGGCAGCAGGTTGGAACCACCCACAGGAGTGAGAACAGGACCTGCTTCCTCCTGCTCCAAGGTTCAGCAACTTCTGCTCAAGGTCATTCCTCTTCCTGCAGGACTTGGATCAAGGTAACAGGGCCAACATCCTCATCAACAGCCCAGCAAGAAAGAACTCAAAGTGCCTTCAGTTTTGGATGTCTCTTCCAGGTGTCCCCAAGGAGCCACCTGAGCTTTGAGACAGGTGCTGTGCACTAAAAACAGCAAGACCTGCAGCCACAGCTCACACACATCCAAACCAAGGCACCCTGAAGAATTCCTACCCCAGCTGATGCCAGTTTTGCCTAGGAAAAACTTTCCCACTTGGCAATCCAAGTCCTTCAGTATTCCACACACATTTCCAAGCCATTCTGCCTCTCCTGAGCTGTGGCTCCGAGTGCTGCAGAGAGAGCAGGAGGCAGTTCAATAATTTACATTCCTATCTGGAGTCATCTCGTGCCAAGTACAAAGCACCAGAAACCAATAGTTTATTTAATGTGCAAATTAATCTTTCATACCTAGTGGGGCCCGGGAAGGCTTTGATAGCTGAATATCACCACACAGTTTAGAGAGAGCTGAAAATCGTGGAAAATCATGGACTGCTGGAGCAAACAGGAGTTATGGTGTTCCTTACAACTTCAGATTGAAGGACTGAACAGTCTCATTTTTCCTCACTGTATTAGGTGAAAAAAAACCTTAACGACTTGCCTTTAATTAAGAATGGGGGGAAGTTGTTCACTATACACAACAGGAGAGGAGCAGAAGGCAGAAAGGGGCAAAAGAGCAAGAAAACATGTCAGGATTTATAATTCTTTGTACAAGGCTTCAGTGATGGTGAACAAAACCACCTGAGCCTCATGGACAAAACAACATCACAGGGCTGAGAGTTTGGTATTTCTGGGAATTTGGGGATTTGCTAAACACATTTGTGCCCCTGGAAATGCCACTGCCATTTGTGGGCAGGCTGAGGAAACAGTTCCAGCCCCTGTTAACTGGGAGACCTTTTGCAAGTGCCACGTTGGTAGAAGCTCCAGAATTTCAGCCTAGCATTAGGACTGTTAGCACCATTAATAGAGCTCTGCAGTGAATAAAACCCAAACCATCAATAGAATGAAACCAGGAGCCAAAGGCTGCGCAGAATAACATGCTAATACACTGCCCTATTTGCTTAACAAGCATAGGAACAAAAAATCCCTTCAGGCAAGAGTGAAATGAGCTTGTTTACTGCCTCTTTGCTGCTGCACCACTATTTTAACCATCTAGTCATCAGACTGATGTCAAGTCAGAGGCAAAAAAATCAGTGCCCTCCTCATTCAGGCACTGCAATGTATAGACCAGGAGAAGCTGATACAAACTCCAACGTAGACATTTCCAGCTAAGAAGCTCCAAAGAGGATGAGTCCAGGGAAGAAACAAGAAAAAAAAAAATAACCTGAACCCAACCAAACCTGCCCCAACAGCTGTGACTGACAGGATAAACAGGAGGCAAGAAAATGCTTCCCCTCCTGCCCTCTGGGAGGTCTCCTGGGAACCCAGGGGAATTCACCTCAGCAAACAGAGGAGACCTCATCCCTGCAACTCCTCAGGTCTGCAAGGCACACAAAGAGCCCTGGAGCTGAACAGTTCTGCTGCAAAACTGCAGAGAACTGTCAGAGCTGAGGACTGAACCTCTTGGCCACGACCAGCACTTCTTGCAGTAACTTACTCGAATATTTGCAGTGATTTACTCCTCCAAAGAAACCCTTCAGTGCACTCCAAAACGACTGCATTGTCACAGCTCTCCTGGGCAGTAAAACACAGGAAAGCAGAGTAATAGCTCTGCTTCCCCTGCCATTGCTTTGTGACAGCTCTGAAAAACACCCAACAAGCTGAAGAATTCACACCCAGATTCATCCTCTGCCCCTGCAGTGCAGCTCCTCTGCACAGACCCAACCCACCGGGCTCAGACAAGGGTTGGGACCTTTATTCCTTCAGTGCTCTGCTGATTCACATCTCCTCAGAGTGTTGGTCTCTGTGGCTGTTAGAGTGACTTCAGTCATTCCCTGGCTTCAGGCTCTGAGTGTTCAGCATGTCTAATTTACACTGCACACTGAAACAGCCCAGAGAAAGGAATTCTCCACTGCAGCAGCTTCCAAGGGAAGGAAAATAACAGGTGAAGGTTGTAAATTCTGAGAACTCAGCCCAAGCCACAGCTAATCACTGAGCTGACCAAGAGCAGCCTTGGATTAGAGCCAGAAAGGCTTTCTAATCTCTGCTAAAACCACTGCAACTCCACCAAACTTAATGATCAAAATGTAAGCACAAATCTATAATCCCAGGGAAGCAAAATCAGCCTGGTCAAGCCACACATTAATCCATCACTTCTCTCCCAGCTTTGCCTTCCCACTTTTAGTTCTTTCTCCTCCACAACTGTCACTTGTTGCCCTCCTCCTTCATTTCTTCTGCCCAAGGAATGGCTCTACCTCCCTAAAATTCATCTCCTCAGGGTAATAAAAGCCCAGAAGTGAGTCTGCCTGTGCCTCAGTCACTGCAGTGACGTGGGAGCTCTGTTGGTGCTCCAATGCCATTTTACTTACTGGCTGATTAATCCACCTAAAGTCAACGAGAAGCCTCAAGCTTTTAGAGATATAACATTTGCTTGTTAAAAAAAGCTGTTTCAGAAGCAGAGAAAAAGGGAACAGTTCTCTTTTGGTGGTACCTGGGGAAAATCCAGTTGTGCTCAGCTCTAAGCACTGCCTGGACCGAGCTTGAAATTAGTGGTACAATTAAATGTAATGAGCTAACACACTGGAGTGGCAACCACAACTTTCAGAATACTGGGACTTCATTTAAGGGTTCAAAAACCAGAATTTCTGCAAAGAAGTTTTTCCCTTTCAGGCTCCATAAATCCTTACCTAGGTGTACCAATTGGCCCAACATCCAGCACTGAGCACCTCATGTGCAGAGACTTTTGCTGCTGCTCTGCACTCAGGAATATCAGCCCTTTTTATTGAGATGTGTTCCCGAAATAGGAACTGTCACAAGGGATTACCCAGCCTGGGATTGCAGCTAAGCTCTTTAGGGGAGGGACTCTTGTTTTGTTTGCAATTTAAAGAGCACTTGGCACAGCAGCCCCAGGGCTGGAGCTGCCCCTGTGCTCTGCAGGGTCAGGTGCAGTACCTGAGCTGCACAAACAGCCAGGAGCAGCTTGGAAACAGGAGGAGGCAAGGTTAATCCCCAGGATAATGTACATCCAGGGACACACTGCACCTGACCCTGTTAGCTAATGGCTGGGGCTGGAGCCTTCCCTGGAGCCTGAGGATTTAGCTGCCTCAAAGCTTCCCTTGTAGACATGAATTTCCTTCCCTGTCAGGCACTCACTGCCCTCAGGCACAGGGTGGGATTTGGGAGTGTCCTGAGCAGGGTCAGGAGTTGGACTGATGATCCTCGTGAGTCCCTTCCAAACCAGGAGATGTTATCATCGCTTTTGTCAACAGATCTACAAGTTCCAAAGTCTAGAGATGATGGTTGAACACACTTATCTACTTCTCTTGCTAAGATGCTGATTTCACCATTAACACCTTCAGACACTGCAAGAACATTCCAATTCTCTGTGACACCTGAGGATCTATTGAAGCCCTAAAGCCACAACAGCAAATGAAATGTTTCTCTTAACATAACCATTCCCTGCTCACACACACCTTGCACACCCTCAGGGCTCCTGGAATTGGGTTTGCCACCTTTTTGCTGCAATTTAAAATGTTTGCATTGCAACTGTGGTGTAGGAACTGCACAGGGGAAGAGAACAGGAAGGGAAGAAAGAGCAGGAGGAGAAAAAAGAGAACAGGAGGGGAAGAAAAAGAGCATGAGGGGAAGAAGGATGCTCAGTGCTCACACACACCTTGCACACCCTCAGGGCTCCTGGAATTGGGTTTGCCACCTTTTTGCTGCAATTTAAAATGTTTGCATTGCAACTGTGGTGTAGGAACTGCACAGGGGAAGAGAACAGGAAGGGAAGAAAGAGCAGGAGGAGAAAAAAGAGAACAGGAGGGGAAGAAAAAGAGCATGAGGGGAAGAAGGATGCTCAGTCATCTGTGAGGGTAAAGACCACCACCTGAATTTTTTGAATTCCTTCCCTTCTCCTCTTCAGGGCATGGACAGTAAGCATAAAAAAAACCCACTAGTCTTACAGAATACATAAGAGCAGAAGAGCAAATGCAGAAGGAATAAGACAAATATCCTCTGCAGGCAGAGTGGAAATGTCCTCACACTGAAAAGCTAAGCAGAGTGATCAATGTGGAGCTGCTGAAAGAATAAACCCAAGTGCCATTGAACTGCCATGGGTAAAAATAGCCAATGCTCTTGTACCACTAAAAACCCTTTGCAATTGCTGCTACTATTATTAATTGCTCTTTACTTTAAGCAGTCCCCAGGGACCAGTGAGATGTCCAAGTGTCTCCATCTCCCAGATCCCATATCCTGCCTTTTATCTCCAGCATCAAGAGCCAATATTTGTTTGCACAGCCCAAGTCCCAGCAATACATTTCCTAACCTCACCAGCCCCACAGCTATGCAAATAATCCCTAGCACGTGAGAAAAATTAATGTATGGCAGACTCTGCCCAACTGCTCCTTCCATTTGCTTCAGGCTGAAGAAAGGAACTGGAGTAGGGCACAACTCATGTTGGGACAACACAGTGTTGTACTGCTCCTTCCATTTGCTTCAGGCTGAGGAAAGGAACTTGAGCAGGGAACAACTCATGTTGGGACAACACAATGTTGCCCATCAGCAAAATACAGCCAGGCCCTCAGCAGCATCCTTGGGAGGACAGGCAGCATGAAGATGAGCCTGGGGAGAAGGTTCTGGATGTGCAAAACTGGAACACTCAGTTTCCAGCAACAGGAGATGGTTATTTGCAGGGTCCTTCTCTCATCCTCCTTCACAAAGCTCCCCCAGTTAGGATGGCACCTTTTCCCTGAGAAAACTTGGCTATAAACCTGTCCTGTCACTACAGAGCAATGACCCACCCAGCAAAGCAAATCATCTGAGAGGAGACAAAGAACTGCACCAAAGGTGCAGAACCTCAGTGCTCTGCAGTCACTGACACACACTGAGGCTTCTCAGTTTACTAACCAACCTAACAACTACTCCAAGAGTAACTGAGAGCAAACATGACCTTTGGGGGAGGATATAAAGCCTTTTAACTACAGTTTCACCCATCAGTAAAGCAGCACATTGCAGAGCAGCAGGATCAGGGGGTTCAGCTCCCTGAGCTACACCAGGAGTTGGTTGTGGTGAACACTGGGCACAGCCTGAACCAAGAGCAAAAGGGAGAGCAGCACATTGCTCTGATTGGGAGTATTAGCATCGTCATAAAGGCTCAGGATGGAGCAGCAGTGCCTGACTTGTCTGCAGAGAATCTCATTTGCTCCATTCCCTGCCAGGAGTGAGGTGGAGTGAGCAGGGAGAGGAGCAGCTGCTCCCTCTGGGAATCACTGAGTGTCTCACCACACACAGCACAGCAGGAAGGAGCAAACAGCAGAAGAATTCTCAGAAACATCTACAATATCAAATGCATTTCCTCGTGGGCACTGGGAGTTACTTCAGCACAAAGGGATCTCATTCCCAGCTATCCCATCACACTTCCCAGTCCTTGCAGGACCAGAGCAGATGTGACACAGACAGTGAAGCATTTCCTCAGCTCTCTGCACCGTGGAAAGCTGAGCAGGACTTACAGCACGAGCAGTTATTACTGGACTGTTCTCCTGGGCTTCACTCAGTGTCAGTGCACACAACCAGAGCAGCTGCTTTCACCTCTGTGCAGCAGCTTCCCATCCAATTACACCTGGAAATTTCCACCTGGCACAAGGCCTGGACTGCTGCTCCTACTGAAAGGACTCCAGTAATCTATACTCCCAAAGTGACCCACTGCAGTAGTGAAGGTTCTGCCTGTTATGCTTCATTTCTCTCCTGAAATCTTGGCTTCTATATCACAAATTCCCTGGGGATGAAACCAGCAGGAGCCTAGCTGTGCTCCTAAATGGCAACTTGTAAGGGGCACCAACACACCACTGGGACTGCCATGAGGAGATCCATGGCTTGAGTGCCCTCCTGAACTCCAGAACAAGGGAACACCAAGAGTCTCTCCAACCTCCAGCCTGTTTTCACCCATTCCATGCCTTACTCCCTTATTCTCACCACATTCCAGGCCAGGCTGGGGCAACCTGGGCTAGAGGAAAGTGTCCCTGCCCATGGAAGGGGATGGAACAACTCATTCCATGATTCCAACCCTGCTCTCTTTCTCCACAGAAATGAAGTTCTCCAGAAGCACCCTTGATTTTCACAGGTTCATGTTTGACACGA
>NW_008657539.1:18098-21781 GCF_000695815.1 Acanthisitta chloris | reverse complement strand
CAGGAATTGCCAAGGCAAACCCAAAGCTCAGGATGGAAGAGAGCTGAAAGCATCCACCTCCTGGGAGTGCAGGCACAAACACATCCAGACATTAGCACTGCTCTCAAGGACAAGCATATTTTCCACTCTGATTTGGCAAGGGCTTTGCCTCAGTGAGACAACACAAGGTTAATAGCCATGGAAGGGCAAAAAGGACCTGATGTTCCCATTTTCCAAGATGCCTTCGTTGAGAGAGGACAAACTGACTTCAAAGCTAATTCAGTAAATGGAAAAGTAATGGAAAAGTAATAGTCATTTTCTCCCACTGAAAACAACAGGTTGGAATGTCCAATTTCATCAGAATGCCTTCGAAATCTCAATGTGAGACAGCAAGGTGCACAAACTTTCTGGCTGAACCAGCTCTGATCCCATCCCTGACTGGTTCCACTAGAAAAAATTCACAAAAGGGATAGTGGAACATTGCTCCAGTCTGGGAGGGATGGCAAGGAAATGAAAGCAAACCAGAGCTACAAATTCTTGCCACAATAATCTCAGTAGAACTCCCATCTGGCCTGCTTGGGAATACCTTGGGATGTATCACCAAGTCAGGCAGAAGGTAAATATCCTACACGTTTCTGAACTGAAGCTGAGCTGGACACTGCTGCAAGGGCAAAGGGAGATCCATCCCTGCTGGGCTTCCCCTGGACTGTACCTTCCCCCAGCTCATCTCCCAGGCACAGCAACACAAGGTCTGAGCAGACAAACAAGAAAGGGAGAGCAAGAAGTGCTGAGACACTGCTCACTGCCTGGACAACACCCAGAGCTGCTGGGGTGTCCTGGGCAGGAGTTGGACTGATGATCCTTCTTGGGGTCCCTTCCAGCTCAGGACAGTCTGTGATTCCATGAAGCAGCAGCCAGGGAAGGAGGGAGGGGAAGGAGGCAGCAGCCAACTGGGACTCTCCTCCCAACCCTCACTCCACAACTGCTCCTGCCTGCACTTCTCCAGGCTTGCTTCACCACATGCTTTATCAGAAGCAGATGGAGCTCTTGGCCAGTGCATTCTCCAGTTCCCCACACAGCTGCACAGCTCCGAAATGGCACAAACAGCAAGCTCTGGAAGAAATTTCTCCTGCCACTAACAACTGCTTACTCTGCTGTAATGAAGACCATAGTGGGTCTGGAAAGCTTTCCTGCAGTGTCAAGAGTCACGGGTGGGTTTATTTTGAGCCACAATGTATTCCTGTATTCCACACTGAAATTCCATGACCCTGTGCCAGATGCCTCTCCCCTCCCCACAAGCAAAAAGCAGCAACTACAGCCTGCAAGGAGCATGAACACAATGCAGACCAGAGAGGTAAAATAATAAACATTTCTCATCCAAGTGCTATTTGATGGGAAAGAAAAACTTCTCCACTAATCCTAAATTGCTTCTGTTCTGCTTGGGTCAATCCCATAAGAAATCTATGCCCAGACCAGAAGTTTTCAAAGCAGGAGGTAAAGCTGCAGTGATTTTCACTGGCAGCAATGGGCACTGCAGCTCTCAGCAAGTCCTCTCTGCATAAGAGGTTTGCTTGGGGCATGGTGACTGCAGAGGTGCCAGAGCAGATTGCTGGATCAGAAAAACAGGGAAATGGGTGAAAATCAGCCCCCAGCCCAGCCCAGCTGGATACAGCACTGCAGTCACTGCTGGGTCTGCCTCTTACCTTCTGCTGTGAGCACAAATGTGGGTGAAACCCTCAGTTCACTCTCCAGATCCCATTCTGAGAGTCTAAGCTCTTCTTTGCACCACCCCACAAACCAACCAAATGCTTCTAATTTCCTGACAGGAAAAGTATCCCAATTCTCCAGACAAATGCAACTCGGTTACTAACTCATCATTACCCAGAGATATTTTTGGGTACCCACAGGGAAAGCATTCAAAGCTTGCCCTGAGGCAGAACACAAGGCCCTTCCTCCCTCAGCTTAGGAAGCAGCAGATGTGATCCCAATGCAGATTCCTTGGGCCTTCACAAACCAGATTGCACATTTCAAGTTCTGCCCTGCTTAGCATCACTCTGCACAAGAGAAACTCACTGTGGGGCCCCAGCAGATGATAAGCAACAACCAGCAAAGTCAGTGGCAAGTGAAAACTTCCCAGAAAGCTGCTGGTTTGTGCAGAACAGACCTTGAAAAGGGAACCTTTAACACTTGGCTGAGCTCTTTGCTGTCCTGGGCACTAACAAGGGACTGGGAACCAAACTCCCATGGACGCCTGATGGAGAGGGAAGTTTTAGAAGGACATGCAGTGCCAGGGACGAGGGGGAATGGCTTCAAACTGACACAGAGAAGGTGTAGATTAGATATTAGGGATAAATTCCTCCCTGTGAGGTGCTGAGGCACTGGCACAGGTTGCCCAGAGAAGCTGCTCCATCCCTGGGAGTGTTCCAGGCCAGGTTGGATGGGGCTTGGAGCAGCCTGGGCTGGTGGAACTGGATGATCATTAAGGTTCTTTCAACCCAACCCATTCCTTGATGCTATGATTCTTCACCCCAGACTTGCAGAGTGCCAAATCCCAACCACACAGAGCCTCCAACTGGACACACAGGGTGGATCTCCTTTCCAGCCTCTGCTCTTAGGGCTACTGTCCATTACTCACTCAGCACCAGAGCTGCAAGCTTTGCTGCAGATGACACACACTCAGACACACCCCAGAGAACAGAGAGCTGCACAGGAACAGCTGCACTTGGCTCCTGTGTCACCCTGGGTGTGCTCAGGGGCACAGAAGCCTTTCCAACAATGGCTGTGGTGCTCCAGACACTAATCTCAGATCCCTGAAGACAGCTGCTAGCTCGGATTTCCATGCAGACATCTCCAGCACACTCCAGTGACAAGGAGGAGGAGGAGGAGCCAGCTAATACCTGCTCCCATTTGCATGGCAGCAGGCTGTGTCTGGCAGCTCAGCTCTCTAGGTACACACTCCTGGCAGCAGAATGCCCAGAGCCAGCAGAGTCCCTGTCCCCCGAGGAGATGGAAACACCATTTAGGAGCTTATAACAGGAAATATAACTGGAAATCATAAAATCATAGAACTAACCAGGTTGGAAGAGACCTCCAAGATCATCAATCCAACCCTACCGTGGTCACCAGACCATGGCACTAAGTGCCACATCAGTCTCAGCTTGAAAACCTCCAGGGATGGTGAATCCACCACCTCCCTGGGCAGCACATTCCAATGCCTGAGCACTCTCTCTGGAAAAAATCTCTTCCTAATATCCAACCTAACCCTCCCCTGGCAGAGCTTGAGTCTGTGCCCTCTTGTCCTGCTGCTGGTTGCCTGGGAGCAGAGACCAACCCCCACCTGACTCCAACCTGCTGTCAGGGAGTTGCAGAGGGTGAGAAGGTCTCCCCTGAGCCGCCTCTTCTCCAGGCTGAACACCCCCAGCTCCCTCAGCCTCTCCTCATGCCACTTGTGCTCCAGTCCCTTCACCAGCCTCGTTGCTCTTCTCTGGACCTGCTCCAGCCCCTCAATGACCTTCCTGAGCTGAGGGGCCAAAAACTGAACACAAAATGATGACCCAAACCTTCACAGAATCTTCTGTGCCATTTAGTATTCCTAACACCATAACATGAAATGATTCCTTCACCTGTGTGCGGGACACAAGTGTTGAATGCAAACTGCAGCCACAGAAATGACTAACCCATTAGCTTTCAGTGCTACCCAGGGC
>NW_008657539.1:10473-18065 GCF_000695815.1 Acanthisitta chloris | reverse complement strand
GAGGCAGAAGCTCAGGTAACTGAATAATCTGCCCCAGGAAGAAAAGCAGGAAAAAGCAAAGCAGCCTCATTGGGATGTTAATGAATGCAGCATCATTAACACCAAATTACTGGCTGCAGAGCTAAACACAGAATGTAAGGAGACTTTGAACCAAGCCAAGCAAGTTAATGGTTGCATCAAACAACGAGGTCAACGATTCCACTGCCCCAGTTATTAAAGTGGGAATTCTGGTAGTTATAGGTTGGCATTAACAGGAATCCACTGCCTCTTTTCTGTTTTACATCCACTCTTGGAGTGCTACAGTTATTCAAACTATTTGGCATGCTGAGTTTACAGCCACAAAGGATGTTTTGTTGCTGGGAAAGTGAAGGACAAGGCAGGCAAGGACAGATAAAAATAAGAGGAAGAAAAGGAGACAGAAGATGACAGAGCAATGCGAGTGGAGTGCCACACTGAAGGGAACACCACGCTGGAGATGGGAGTGGAAAACTCCCTAAAACAAAACCCAGGGACCACCAAGCAAAAGAATACACAGCCAAGGGTCATTCCAGTACTTTCCAGTGAGTTCCTAGTCTATGCCAAGCTGGATAAATAGGACCAAACCAGAAAGAGCTTTTGAGTGAGCCCCTCTGTGCTGTCTGTGCTGCCCAACCACACTGGTCCACAGTGATGTGCTGCAAAAACCCTCTCTGCATCCTCATCCCGTGCTGGAAGCTAATCTAGCTAAAGGCAGGATGAAACATCAGGAGAGAAATGTCACACTCGAGGCTGGAACTGGAGCCAAACCTTCTCTGACCTTCTCCTCTGGGAGGAGATGAAAGGCAAAGGAGAAGGGCAAAGAGAGGTGGGCAGAGAAGGCTGAAGAAGGAGAGAGCAGGGCAGAAAGGGGCAGAGAGTGGCCTGGAGAGATGGGTGGGCAGAGCCCAAGGGGCCAAAAGGAGCCAGGGAAGGGCAGGGAAGGTCAAAGAAGGGGGGAAAAGTGCAGAGGAGAGCAGAGCAGGGGAGAGAATGAAAAAATGGGCAAAGAAGGGTGAAAAAGAAAGGAAGAGAAGAATGGCAGAAAAGAAAGGCAGAGAAGAAGAGTGGAGATGGGGAGAAGGTTAAAGAAGGTCAGAGAAGGTCCAACTTGTGCTTTGGTCTTGAAGTATTTCCAAGAGGGAAACCTCAGAGGCACAGGGAAGGCTGTGCAGCCCTAGCTGCCTCAGATCCCTTACAACAACATGTAATATCACATTGCAAGGGAAAAAGATTCCTGGGCTTTCCACAGGAACAACCTGCTGCTAGAAACAGTGTGGGAGGAGGAGGCAGCAGCAGAGGGAGCGAGGGGAGGAAGGCCCAGATTGTGTGATACACTCCAAGCTTCCTGCCAAAGCCACCTAGAAGGAGATTTATCTCAAGGAACAGGATCCAGGCTGTGTTTCAGGGAGCCAAACCCTGTGCTATGCTCAGTGCTCCTGGGCCCCATCTGCATTGCAGGGTTTCTGCTGTGGTTAACCAGTGTCCTCATGGAAAACTGATGGAGCTCTGTGTGTTCAGCACCACAGGCAGAAACCAGCAGAGGCCTCTGGATTTCAACAGCACTGGCCAAGAAACAGCACCCCAAGCAAGAGATGTTACCTCATCAAATCCTCTAACTACAAAGGCAAACTCTGAGCACGTTCTATTCAAATCCCACATTAAATTCCAGGAGGATATGCCCAAAGAGGCTGCAAACAGCCAAGGAGAGCAGGTGCACCCAAAACCTGCTGTGGGGGAAGGATGGAAAGCAGCCACAGGGGAGCTGAGACACAGCCCCTGGCATGGGAGGGTAGCAGAAATGGCTTGGGGAATGGAGCTGGGACACACAGCCTGAATTTGGGGAGCAAAAGTTCTATTTCCTAAGGATGCTGAGCTGAGTTGTGACAGTCACCACTCCAGAGTGTCCCCAAACCTCTCAGGCAGGCTGAGCCTTCCCTCTCCATGTCCTCCCTCAGAAAATCTGAAATAAATCTATTTAATAGCCGATTATAAAACAGCCTGCACCCCAAATCTATACAACAGGCAACAAAAAACCCAACTTGTGCCCCAAATCTAGGCAATAGCCAACAAAAAATCCAACTTGTATCCCTTCTTCACTCAAGCAAAGGAAAAGACTCGAGCATCCAGGGGAAAGAAAAGCAAAGAGGCAAACCAAAGACACCCACACACACACAAAACAGAGGGGAAAAAAGCCAGGCTAGCTGTAAATGAGAGCACTCAGGCACTCAGGTCACTGCAGTAAATCACAGCCCTTAATTTCATGTGAAAGAAGGGAATGTTAGAGGACCATAGGACCCTCAAAGAGGCCTTTGTTAGGAGGGAGGCAGTGCATAAATACGTTTCAGAAGCCTTGAGAAAGGAGGTTTAGAAAGGAAAATGCCTCTGGATTTTTTTTTGGCCTTATTTTATCACCTTTCAGAGAATAAAGAAGCTGAAAATCAAGAAGAGATAGAACTGACAATTAACCTATTAGCACACACGAGTAACCATTTTATTTGCACTATTTCAGCAGCTCAGAGCCCTCCAAAGGGCCCTGCTACACCTTTGAAGCCACAAGAGCCTGGGAAAAGACAATAAAAGCATGACACAGAAGTGATTCTGTCTTTATTATCGCTGCAGATCACACCAGCACATGGGATATGGATCCACCCAGCTAAAAACACACTGTCCCAAAAGATAAACAACACAAATAGTCAAAGCCAATGGTTTCATCCTGCACTTCTGTGGCATCTCCTATTGCTGATTCTTGTCTCCTCCCACCCCAGAGCAGACATTGTACAGTGGATTTTACAGCACTACAGCTCCTGCCTGGCATAGGAGTTGCTACCCTTGGTAAGAGCAGGGTAGAAATTTCCATGTGAAATTGGGGAATGCTAACAAAAATCCTCATCTTGTCTCTTGACACATCATCATGAGCTTCCCAACACTGAACTGACAACGTCCTGGAAGGTCAAATGTGAGCAGCAGCTCAGCCAAGCACCACAGTGGAATTTCCCCCCAGATCAGAGCTGTGTTCTCCACAGAGCCACAACAGCCTTGAGAAAAGCTCTCAGGTCACCACAGCCCAAAAGCCAAAGGCATTAAGAGGGAGCTGAAAGGATTTTAATCTCCACAGCAAAATGGCACAGCAGAAACAAGTGGAGAGACCATTAAAATCAAAGCTGCACATTCACAGCCAATTAATGAGGGAGATTGAGGAGGAAAACCATCCTAGATGTGCCTTTCTGCTCTCAGCAATCCTGGCACAACCAGCAGCCTGTGCTGTCTGCACTGCTCCCTGTGCATTCTCATGGGACAGTCCACCTTTTCTCCCTAAAAACGAGTGGGAATGGGAACATTTCTACCCAGCAATGAGCTACCCTGTTCCCTGACACAACATGCTGAGCCTGTAATTAGAGAGCTTCAAAATGGATGCAGCAGTTTGCTAAAACTGAATCCCACATTAATTACAGCCCTGAGAGAGCATCTGCATTGTTGGGTTATAAATGGAACTGGGTATCAGCACATGATGTGACTGGTCATTAAATCACGTGGCCATGAGGGAGCTGCACTTGGAGCCCATGGACACATCCTCTGCTGCTTCCCAAAGGGAAGCAGAGCAGGCCCAGATGGCACTTGGCAGGCAAAAACTTCATCCTAAGCTTAAATTGGTTGTTAGTAGACATGGAGAGAGACTCTGGACAAGGGCATGGAGGGACAGGACAGGGGGAATGACAGAAAGTGGGTTAGAATATGTATTAGGAAGGAGTTGTTCCCTGTGAGGGTGCTGAGGCACTGGAATCAATCTTCCAGAGAAGCTGTGGCTGCTCCATCCTTGGGAGTGTTCCAGGCCAGGCTGGATTGGGCTTGGAGCAATGGGGATGCAACTAGATGACCTCCAAGGTCCTTCCAACCCAAACACTTCTGTGATTCCGTGTCAGAGAAATAAAGCTATTCTCAGCTCCCCTTCAGCCTTCACCATGAGCTAACTGCTCCTGGGAGCTGTTGGACACAGCAAAGTGTCCCAGCTGAGACCTGTTTGCCTCCAGGAAACCTTCAGCCTTTCAGCTGCCTCCTGCTCCAGGAGAGAATTCCACTGTCAACCCCCAAGGTTCTACCCTAAAGTTAAACAAAGGTTTGTCCCACTCCAAGGACAACAACTGGCACCTTCTGACCCTCCACCACAGCTCTGATAGAGGTGAGAGTCACCCTGGAAACATCCACACGGGTGGAAGTTAAGGCAAGACGTGCACAGGGAGATCCAAAAATGAGAGCTGAAGTGAACAAGGTTTGTAAGGGACAGAACAGCAAACAGCACAAGGCACAGCAGATTCCTGAAAGAGACCTAAAGAACCTGCTAAGCTGAGCAGGTCCCACCATCCCTTTCCCTGAGACACAGCCTGGAGGGCTGGGACACATCTCTGCTCTCCAGGCTTAGGGAGGTAAGGAGCAGCAAAGCAGCAAATGTTTGAACTAAAACACTCACTGAGGCTCCACGAGCTCTCCACAAGCTGCAAAGTGCAAACAGGATTATTGCAACAGCTCCAAACACAGCACCTCCATCACTCAGGAGCCAAACTCACACCACAAAGCCAAGGACCTGTGTCCTCTGGGTGAATAAATACAATAAACCCTTCGAGGGAGCAAGGACTAAACCCCAAACATGAACTTACTGACTTAGCTCAACACAGTGGACAAACCATGAAACACATTTGTGCCTCAAAATTAATAAACACCTACTCTCAGCCCATGAAAACGAGAGAAATCTACATGTAAACAAGAACTGGCATCGTTCCAGACCCAAAACTGTGTTTCCAGTAGGAGCAGAATTGGAACTCAACTGAGGAGAGATCTGGAATGAGTTGGTTATCATGGAATTAAAGCCCTGCTAATTTATTTTCCAGAAGATGGAAACATCCTGCTCCTTGCAGACATCCAGCAGGATGAGTGGACAGCCAGTTGGGAGCAGAAATTAGGGATAGACAGACGGGATGGAAGAGCCTTTCAGAATCCATAGGGAATGGATTATACATGGCTTAAATGGTCTAATCCACTTTACTTTCAACAGGTCCCACATAAACAAGGCTGGAATGGCTGTTAAATAAAAGCCCCATGAAATTTTAATGAAAAGCAATATGCAGTTACAGAAACTAATCTGCTAAATGGAATCATTTCATAAGTGGCAAATTCGACCAAGGACGAGGCAGTGTGAAAGGGACGTCAGGAAATCACCTTATCTAATGAACAATATCTGAGGGAAATGTGAAGATTCTAGGCTAAGACAGGACCAAACAGAGTGGGTTCTTCTGGCCTGGATAGCTGAAAACACAAAGATTTTCTGCACTCTGCTCTACCTTGGGCTGAACGTCCTCGTGCTCCTCCTAAGACTCTCCAGCCTGACTTGGTGTTTGTCTATACCCTCTAGGTTAGTGCCAAGTTCCACAGGGCACAAGCCCTGCCAGGATATTGATATCTGCCAGGATATTTCTGAGACCCCAGAGACAGCAATTCAGAGGGGCCAGGGCTACTGAAAACCAACAGAGGCAAGAAGAGATTTTGCCACGAGGTAGAACAGGATTAGGGCAAACCCCTCAGTCTTTATTTGCAGGGCTCAGAGACTCTGTGTCCAGCTCTGTCAGGGGAGAGGGGCAGCACAGAAATACTGTCTGTTGTCTGCACACTCAGCCAGATTTTCCTTCCACACACAATTCTCGTGGAGAACGTGGCACTGGTGTAAATCAGATTGTCAGGACCCTCTGCCAGGGCTCAGCCCCACACAGCCCCTTGCTCCTTTAGAGAGAAAACATCATATACCTCCACTCAGAGATACTCACTGTGTCCTTCTCACCTCGGTGTAGTAAGCACAGCACACCTTCTGCATACCTAAATGTACTGATTAGCTAAGAGCTCCTAAATCAGCCATGCACCAGTGAGCCCTGACAGCATCAAAGCATCTCATTTCCCCCATCCCTTCACTGAATGAATTCAGCCTTCACAGCCCCTGAAATTCCCATTTTTTTTCCTGGCTATAATGCAAATTATACAGCACAAAACATAGATTAAGTTCAGGCTCTGCTTGGCTTTATTTAATCACCTCTGACCACCCCATCCAGACCCATCAGAGGGTGAGCAGCAGACAGTAAGATGAGTATTTTTCAAACAAGCTCAGGCGCTGCTTATTGAAAATGATCACATGTCCTAAAAAATCCTTGGCTCCAAATCCCAAGACCTAGAGGAAATGAGAGGTTTACTTCAGAGTTAGAGATACTCCTGTCTTACTCTGAAATCTGTGTCTGCAAGGTGAGGGGAGACACACTGATACCTGCCTTAATACCCAATCAGAAACTGAAATGCCACCACAAAAATCATTCACAGATGCCTCAAGTCAACCAGAAGTATTACAGGAACGAGAGATGAAAAAGAAGATAAATTAGATTAGTCTCTTGTTCACTGTGTCACATCAGATTCTCTTGAAACAACTTGAAAAATGAATGTGTCAGGAAATTGGTGCTGCTTATCAGCTCTGCA
Organism: Acanthisitta chloris; assembly: GCF_000695815.1. NCBI lineage: Eukaryota > Metazoa > Chordata > Aves > Passeriformes > Acanthisittidae > Acanthisitta > Acanthisitta chloris. Next base: position 11,540 of record NW_008657539.1, on the reverse strand, counting down.
AACTCAAACACAGAGAAACCAGACAAACAGGGTATTTTTCCCCCTCTAATGTGCGAGATAATTGCAGCAAATCATATGTTTCATTCCTTAATTATTTTGAATAGGGAACAGATAATAAAGAATGAGACACCACGGAAAAAAATGGGCTGCAATGAAAATGAAGTGAGGAGGGAAGATGCTCCAACTGCTGAGGGAATTGGATGGTCTGATCCTACCACTGATCCTCACTGGACCTTGCACAGTTCTCTAACACCTGCAAAACTCCCTCCTGCCCTGGCACTTTCTAATCAAACCAGAAACAACTCAAGAGATGAACTGCATGCAAAGCCTTCACCTCTCAAGGGCCAAGAGCGTGCAGGGCTCAGGGTTTGGCACCAGACACGTCCCCTGCACTGCCCAGACAGGGCACAGAGTGTGGCACAGCACCTTCTGCCACTGCTGGCAGCATGGAAAGCCAAACAGAACCACACAGCTCACATGTGGCCCTGCCAGGAGCCTGTGCCTGTGGAGCTGCTGAAAGCTAAAGCAGCTTGGCATTGCTTCCAGGGCATTGTTTGGTGTTCTTTCCCTTCAGTGGTAAATAAAACCATCCACTGTGGTTGGTTTCCCATGAGCCCCATTAAGGAATAGATTTCAGGCCATGGATTGTTCAGAGAGAAGCTGCACTGTCACAGCTGACCCACGTGGACACTGAGGCAGCACCAGGCAGGACTGTCACACTCAGCAGACTGAGAGGTCACTACTTCTTTATTACCTCAAGAAAAACAGTCAAAAAATGGGACAATTCCACCCCCAACACTTTGCCAACACGAGTCCTCTCTGCTCCCTCACCCTGTGCCCATGGCAGAAGAGCTAATCCAGCCACTGGCTCCAATCACACAATTCCAAGCTTTTTAACATTTAACATACAAAGATATTTTATTCTTTAAATATTTTATGCCTCTCTTGGGAGCAGTCGAAGAAAAGGGAGAGTGAATCTGATTTATAATCCATGAAAAAGGAAATCAAGGAAAACTCAAACCTCTCAAATCTGTTTTTGGGAGAAGAAGTGACACCGATTTCTTTCT
>NW_008657539.1:9997-10419 GCF_000695815.1 Acanthisitta chloris | reverse complement strand
GGAAATCCTGGTTATGAATAGCTCTCTTGTTCATCCTGTGGCATCACAAAGCACAATGCTCCGGGCAAATCCCTTACCAAGCTGTGACAGCTTCAGCTGAAGATGAACAATAAGGAAATGTGGTTTTCCTTTGGCTGACACTGGCACCTTGTTAGAGCCACACTCTCAGTGCTGCCACGAGCACAAGTCTGACCTCCACTCCCAAAGCTCTCAGAGGAGTTTCCTACCAAGCAGATGTGTAAAAAAAGTTTGTTTTTCTCAACATTGGCACAGGTTGCCCAGGGAGGCTGTGTCTGCCCCAACCCTGGCAGTGTTTCATTCCACGTTGGATGAAGCCTTGAGCAACCTGCTCTGGTGGGATGTGCAGAGCTCCCTCAATCTCTCTCTCCCATGCTGAACCAACCATCCTAGACTCATGATAA
>NW_008657539.1:3422-9962 GCF_000695815.1 Acanthisitta chloris | reverse complement strand
GCAGAGAACCCAACCAGAAACCCAAGTGGCCTGAGAGGAAAGATGTTTGGAACACAACGCAAAGCCTGTGAATTTTCCGTGCAGACACACAGGGAGCTATTTATAGCAATTAAAAATCAATCAGAAAACCAAACACTTCAACTCCCCCACTGAGAACAGCCACGTCCTGCTCCCCAGCACAGTCTCTCCTCTCGAAGGTCAACGCTTGGTTTGTTTCCACCCTTTGGAAAGGACAAGGTACACATTTCAGAGCCCCAAGGAGGCTCTGCAGCCTGCACACCATGGCACCAAGGAGCTCCTGCCAGCACCACAGTCCCAGCTGGCAGAACTATCCTGCCTAACCATCACTCGGGTACAGACACATCTCCCACAGAACCTACAGGGAATAACAGCTCTTCACTTCAGACTTTGCCTTCCACGTTGAGCCCACCCAGGGAGACTTGGAAATGTTTTTCAAGCAACAGTTCCTCAGTGTTGAGGATTTCCCTTTGACTAATGCTGTCACACAGCACCTCTTGCACTCCAGGAATGCTCAGTTTGCTAAGTTCAGCACATCAGTCCCAGCCAGGTCTGTTCTCCCTGGGCTGGAAGAGGAGCTGTCAGTGTTAGACTGGATTCATTCCATGCCATTCCCACTCCATCCCAGCAGATACATCACCCTGAAGGCTCCTCAGGTCCAACCAAAATAACCAGAGAGCACAGAACACACACAGCAAGACCAACACACACTTCTAACACTGTGCTGAGTGCAAATATTTGTCACACAAATGGATTAGCTGATGGATGTGGATGGAGTGGACACAGCACAGCTAAGAATATCTCCCATGAAGCAGAAGATCCAAAGCTGAAGGGATATGACAGTCACAGATATTTCCCATGGCTCTGGACTCATGCTGAGACATTGTGAGGTGAGAAGGTGAACATGAAGAACTTCCAGGCTGCTCTTCCCCAAAGGTTTCAAAGAACACGTGGATGAGATCACTCCTAGCTCACCATAAATGTGTTACTCCTTTGAGGGAAACGATAATGATAAATAAATAAACCCAGTTGGGCTGTAGGAAGACAAAAGGCTTAAAGGGTGTCTGAAACCAGAGTTTGAGCAGCCTCAGGAGGCACCACGTTATCCATCCAGAGGAATTTCTGACAAGAGTGGATTGTCTGCCCAAATGTAGAGCCAGAATTCCTCAGGAGACACCTGGTGACCCACGTGGGGCTCCCCTGCAGCTCAACCTGCTGCACACACTTTGCTCTGGGAGGAACACAGGTAAGAACAGCAGAAAGCAGATACTGAAAGCCACAAAGAGAGAGCTCTGGGGGCAGGGGAGGTCAGGACAGGATGTTTTCTGCAATCCCCATTGGCCTGTGTGCACAAAACTCTCCTCAGCCCATGTGCACATGGGGCTGAGAGGGACTAGGCCTTCACATCTGGGACAAAACTGCTTAAATTCTGACAGAAACAGCAAGTGTGGAACAGAAGTGAAAGCATTCCCTCCCATTTACTGTGCAAAGCAGAGGCTGCTCACACTCAGCTCAGCAGCCACTGCAGCAGGGGACAAAGCACAGTGGGAGCTGGACTGGAACATCTCACCCACAGACACAGATCACACTCAGAGCCTGACAAAGACATTTACACTGCTCAACTGGCCAAACAACTCAGACTTTGCTCAACACACCACTGGTTTACACCACAGTGCAAACAAAAACTAGAAGTGAACAGCTCATGGAGCATGAGATCCAAACGCTCCTGTTCCTGATTGATACACAACTCCACTTGGAACCATCCAGGAATAACAGCCACAAAGATTCACCTGAACCTTGGCAGTGTAAATCAGTTTAACACCTCAACAGAGTGAGGGGTGAAATGATTTGCTGCCCAGGTTAGCAGAGTCAGGGAATGCAAACTGCAGGTAGGATCTGTCTGCTGAAGATTTGTGACAGAAAGATAAAAGTCAAAGCTTACTAAACGAGTATTTGCCAAAAAAAAAAGGTAAATCTTCTCTTCTAACAGAGGGTAAAATTTGCTCCAGAGAAAGAGCTGTGGGTACAACTCTACCTTCAGTCCTGCTCTGTGGCAGCAAAGCAGCTGCACAGATATAAATACCCACAGGAACCAAAGATAATTCCAGCTCTGGAGTGAAATGTATGTACTCCATGTCCAATCAACTTATCCCTAAAATCAGCCCTGACTCATGAATGACAGAAGATTTGAGCTTTAAGAAGCATTTTCTGCTCAAGTGGGAAAACCACTAATTGTTGTTTGCTGGTTCTTGTGCTGATTGAACTTCCTGACAAGCCTCTGTGAGAGCCTGTCTGCAGCAAAGAATACCATGGAAGCTTTTATCACTAATACACAAATAATTAAACATGCATTTGGATGATTTCTGGCCTTTTTGTGTCTCTTGAAGAGAAAGCCAAACCCAGATGACAATTCCCACAGCAAGCACAGAATCCTGCCCAGACAGCTCCAAACAGCACAAACAGCAATTGTTTGGGCACAGAACAATGGATCTTTCTACTGTGTGAGCTCATTAAAACATGCACTCAGGAGGCTTAATTCGGAGTCACAACCACCAGGCAAGGTGATTTTGTTATCAGCCACTACCTCCTGGGACAGCCTAACCCTCCACCAGAACAGCTAATGAGCTGCAATTACAGCAATGCCCAACTCGGCAGCAAACTGCAATGAAATTGGTTAATGACAGGGTGAAGGTAATGAATGATCTGCAGGTTTTTGCAGAGTATCTGAGCAAAATCATCCTCTGGGAGAGGCTGATGGACATAGCAAACCCCCAAAGCAGAGGTTGGTCCTGTTCTCATTACACCAATGTTTGGCATCGCTCAAGTCCCACTCGAGTTCCACTTGTGATCACCTGCTCCATTTCCCCTTCTCTGCCTCAAATTGCTGCAAACTGGCACAAACAAACTCCCCAAGTTTGGTAACAGATGGCACAAGGAATGTGGGATCTCCTCCATGCCTGAGAGCAGGAATTGAGTCACTTCTGTCACTTGGTGAGCAGCAACAAACCCTCTGAGAACATGACTCACTCGGATCCTGACAAAAAACATTACTCTTCAAAACATAAATAAGAATGTTCTTTCAGGCTTCAATTAGCCACAATTTGGGGATGCATTAGGCAAGTAATGAGACCATTTAGTGAGAGATGAGAAAGAAAAAAATCTCCTACTGGTATTTTTCACCAACTCCAAGCCTTAACCCAAACCCATGATGGTGCTTTTATTATCCCCTGCCCATCCCTCCCGGATGGAATTGCTTCTCCCTGCTTAGAAATATGGGAAGTTAGTGCTGGATCCATTCTTGTTGCTCTTCTTGCTGTTTCCTGAAGCATCTCCCTTGGCCAAAAGTCACCTTTCCTGCACAGAGACCTTCACAAATCAGGAGGGAATTGCCCAGATTTCTCCACACTCTGTGGCCTGTTGAATTCCTAAGTTACTCCAGGAAAACATGAGCATGATCTCTGAAAGACCAGAGAGAAATAGATGTATTTTATCCAAACACAAGCAACATCACTCCAGAACCTTTCCTGGAACCTCTCTGCTCACTCCATCTATACCACAAGTTTTCCCCCATACATACACTTCCCTTGGAATTAAGCTGGATTTTTCCCTCTTCAAAAAGGACAATTTTCCTCTCATTTCATTACTATTTGCTAGCATTACCAGCGTGCTGCTTTCTACAGCAGCTCTGCTACAACTCTGCAGTTTCAGGGCTGGAATTTCTAAGCAATTTCCTGCCAGAGATTTCTATCTCGTGTTCTCCCTCACGTCTGAGGCACTACCAACCACTCCAAACAAAGAAAACAGCAAGGGAAGCAGTTTGAAGTTGGAACACTGATCCTGCTGTCTTTCCAAGACATCAAAGTACATGATGCAGCTGCTCCTAATGGGCAAGAGAACAAGGACGTGGGAGCTCAGGCCTGAATTTGATTAATTGGAAATGGCACCAGGATTTCCAACACCATTTCCCAGCTCTCAGGCTGGGAGCAATCACACCAGGCTCACGCAGGACCTGCTCAGCTTTATGTGGGAAATAACTGCACTGTCACCTTTCCTTTGCTGCTTCTTCCATGCAACAGGGGAAGAACTGGAGGGAAGAATTAAAAGGGGAACGTGAGCTCACCTGATGGAAAAACAAGGAACAGGTCAGAGCCTCAGAGGTTAAGATCAGCACTGAAATGGTGACAATATTCTGGCAGTGAGAATGACAAAGCCCCAGTGGTGGATATCAAACGCACTGAAATGGTGACAATATTCTGGCAATGAGAATGACAAAGCCCCAGTGGAGGATATCAAAGTGCATGAACAGTGGAGTTTCCTACTTCAGCCACTGTCAACATTCATGCTATGCTTGTTTAATTAGAAGGAAAAAAACCCAAATAAACATCCCCTTGAGTTGCCACAAATAGAAGTCTCCAAGTCAAACATATTTCTGATGCACTTCCACATGCTCAGGAATCAGGAGGTCCTTGGTACCACCTTCTCCATAGCTGCATGATGCTGTGAGCAGCTGTTTCACCCCCTGAGATGCTCTGAGGGACAAGATACAGAGAGAAGAAAGTATTCCCAGTGTTCCCATCACCTCCAGCTCCGAGCTGAGGCTCCCAGGCAGCAATAGGGACCAGGTGTCCTCAGGGAATTCAGAGCATTAGCCTCGGGGACCATCTGCCTCATTCCACACCTTCTGTGGCTTTCTGAAGGTTCTCCCCTTCGATTCCACAGCAGAAAAATCCCCTAGCAGAGTGACTGCCTCCAGTCAGAAACTCTTCCTGCTGTCTCTGTCTGTTTTGTGGGTTCAGGAAGGTGTGGAAGGTCTGATCACAGCCTGAGGTCTGCAAAGAGACCCTCAAAGGGCAATTAATTAGCCAAAGGAGCAAGTAGCAATGCACAAGTGCCTGATCTGCATTGCATGGTCAACAGACCACACTCAGGGCAAACACGGGGTCTGTTTCATGTCACCTGCAGGGGAGAATCACTTGGGTTTACACTCCTTACAGGAAAAGAGAAAACAAACAATCCAGTTAAATAATTTCCTCCTTAAAACAGCTACAAACAAATACACCCAAACTCCAACAGGCCATGTACTGCTGCAAAGAGCAGTTCACTGCTCTGCCACTCACCTGCCCTTGATTCAACTGCTCCTTTCTTAAACTAAGAGGCATTTTTAGCCTTAACAACTCCTCTTTCTTCAGGAGATCATTATCTCCAGGATGAGGTTTCTTGCTGTATTAATACCTGCAAATTGTGCTCTGAGAATTGAGCTTAACTCAGAGAAGTCATTGCACTTCTTGGCCATTATTTTCCTGACACTTCTTCCATCCCTTTAACACCTTCCCATTGGATGTTTGGGGCCGTTTATCCACACCAGCAGGACTCAGCCCACAGGAGTTTGCTTCCAGTAAAGAGGAAGGACTGAACTGTTCTGTTTCCCTAAGCAAAAAGGAGGGGGAAGGACATATGTCACTTCTGCTTCCAAAGCTCCTTCCCGAGCACATTCACAAGCAGAGAGTTTTCCATCTGTTGGCAAAGAATGTCAGATAATAAATTACTATTCCACCTTCTGTGCTGGAGAACAGACCTTGTCCTCATCCCCCCCAGGTCCCACCTCCAGCAGCAGATCTGGTGGAGCATCCCAAGACAACAAACCAAACAGCCCCAGAAACACAGCAATAAAATCCCTTTTCAGGCCACTGTGAGCTGCCCAAACCCTGCAGGTCCCACCAGCCCTGAGGACAGTCAGGGCCTATTCCCAAACACCTGTAGCCATACAATGGATGTGATAAAGAGCAAATTCCACACACAACCCCAATATGCCTTTAGATCTTAGAGGCAATACTGAGAAAACTTGAACCCAAAATTGGGTGCTGAACCTCAAAATTAGGGTCTTGGACCTCAAAATTGGGTAGTGTGGAGCTGGACCTGTACACACTCTGTAAGTATCAGAGCTGATGAGTTCAGACTAAGTGCAGCTCCTTTTCTCTTGTGCAGCATCAGATTAAAACACCCACGAGATCTGGATTCAAAGTCACCAGAGGTAACACTGCAGCTCTGCTTACAGCTCCTCCTCAGCTCCAAGGAAAAGATTAGCTGAGGAAAACAAGCTACTGTGTGGTGGAACCAACCCTTAGTCAAAATTTATTCTCATGTAGCATCTGAAAAATCTCTGTGCTGGCTCGAAACTGAGGTCCACCCGAGATTTGTGTGCCCTCGGGGGCAGCATTTGATGGCACAGAGAATTCAGAAGAAAGACAAAAGAGCTAAGTTACTGATGCCTCCTCCAGCACCAGCTCTGAGCTACCTCATCCCACCCTGCCACAGCTGTGACAGCACAACTCCCACAGCTCTGCACAGCTCTCTCTTCGAGCTGCAGCCCACAAACTTCAGAGGGAAACGTCTTCCCAGCAAGCCAAAAATGGTGAGCCATGAACTGAGCCCGAGGCTACCCCGAGTGTCCCTGTCAGAGGAACCTGCTCAGGGCTGGCAGTGAACATGCTGCACCCAGGGCACGTCAGGTGCTAACCAGAG
>NW_008657539.1:0-3403 GCF_000695815.1 Acanthisitta chloris | reverse complement strand
TAATCCACCTGAAATACTCGTTCCCTCTCCTTTCCTGTGTTTTGAGACCCAATTAGCACCACAGAGTCATCGAGGCTGGAGGAGACCCATAAGATCATCTAGTCCAACCATTGTCTATCACTGCTGTAACCCCTAAACCACATCCTCCAGTGTCCTAAACACTTCCAGGGCTGGTGACTCCACCACCTCCCTGGGCAATATTCCCATGCCATTATGGAAGAAAACTCTGCTGCCCATCCAGCACTGCCTGCACCAACACCTCCCACCAGTTCCTTGTCTTCAGCATCAAACAGATGAGCTCTAAGCAAAGAGGCTAAGGCCACACGGGCAATTATTTGCTCTGAGATATCCTCCCAGCTTTAAATCTGTAAAAAATACACTCAGGATTTGCCTGTCCCATCCAAAACACCAGTTGACTATTCCACTTACCAAGCACAGGCTCATGAAGGACACTAGGTGTGTACACACAAGACAAACAGGTAAGTATTAAGGATCCTTAAGACTTCTTTATGGCTCCTGTTCCACCAGGAAAAACCTCCCACTGCAGTTCCCAAACTGTATTTGGTGGTTTTGATCAAGAGCACAATAAATCAGTGCCATCTAGTGGAGTCCAAACAGCTAACCTGGCCCACAGCTGCCAAACCTCACCTGCCTTTCCCTTGTGGCTTCCACCAACACCTCAAGGAAACCAAAGCACAAACACCTCAAAGAACCTTCACTGCCCTGCACACAGCTGATCCACCAAACACAGCAAGGTGACTGCACTTCCCTCCTCCTCCCCTTCTGCAAACCTGCAGAACACCCTGAACATCAGCAGAAACTCACCTGCAGAGCTGCTGCAGCCAATGGATCTGTGCTTGCCATAAATATGGGCCAAAAATCACAGACACACTCAATATAAAGGAAGAAAATTCCATTGGTTTGTAGCTGTTTCCCCATCAGTTTTGAAACTCAGAATGCATGAGGCTGTTTAACATAGTGACACCATCACACCTCACTGAAAACCCCAATCAGTGCTGTGTGATGATGAATTTGTCTCAGCTCCTCCACAAGGGCTCCGAGATCATTTCTCTGCTCTGTGAAAGGAAAGTTTGTCCAAACAAAACGGAAGCAAATGCCACAACTAAACTCAGAGACTCCTCTTCTGTGGGAATGAAATTCCAGGCTCCTACATCAGCACAAGATGTGATTATTTCCCTTTCCACTGTTACACCATTTCTGCTTTGATGGGATTTGAAGCAGGAGAACATCTCGAGCCCTAATAACTCAGTGTTCACACACCATCACTGGGCAACAAGACCAGGAGCTAAGGGTGAATGATTTGGCAGGAGGACTGATCCACAAAACCTGCTGCAGATGCTGAGAGATCCCACCCCAAAGTCAGGGAAGGTTAATTGCTGCTGTTTCCACACACATGAGGAGTGAATTCCACCTCCTGTACCTAACCAAGATCACCTTTCCCTTCCGACCTGCTGCTCCTGCACTCCCATTTCAGCACACACAGACAGCTCACAGTGCTCAACCTTCAGATGCTCCAGCCTGAAGGAGAATCCTGACTCCCACAGGATCCCAAGTGCTCACGTTCACCCTGCCCTCATTTAGCTGCCGGGTGGAAATGTTTCTCCATCCACATCCCCCGTGCGCATGCAGCTCCTGCCGACGCTCCTGGATCTGACGCAATGCCAGGCACGGATATTTTTAGTTCTAATCCATTTAAAGTGCTAAATTCCAAGGGACTCGGCAGCATTGCTTCCCCTCCCCACTGCAGCTCGTTGTGCTGGGCCCTCCACACCTGCAACTGGGAGACAGCACCACTCACCTGAGAGGGAAACACCTTGATCCTTCGTTTTTTGGTACTTCTGCTTGTCCCCATGAATAATGAATCGCAGCTGCAGTTGTACACAAAGGCCACAGCAGAAACCATCAATAATGCAGAGCCCTAACACACAGAATAACTTAGTGTGGGATTTGCTATTTTTATCCCGAGCCTGTTTCGTATGGACCAATTTAGGCTGATGAAAAACAACCACTGGGAATACACAGAAGCTCTGGAATACACAGAAGCTTTGGAAGAGGGTACTAATCACCCTCTGGACCTGCCAGAGCAACTGCAGCCACAAAGCCACAGGAAAACAGACCCTTAAATTCATGGGCAACTGCAGCAAAAATGGGAAACTTGGTGCACATTTGGGTTGGGATTTCATTTCAGTCGAGATCCTTCTTCAAGGATTCTTTGCACACAGTTTCCTTTCAGCAAAATGAGGTTTGAAATCCTCATTAGGAGTTTCATCTGCAGCTCATTGGCATGTTCATCCTTTTCTTTGGGTTTCCAAAGGTGGACAGGAACTACAGCAGAGATAAGTGATCACAGACTTGACCATACCTACTAAAACACAGAAAAGTTTCCACATATTGGAATTAGAGACCAACAGCACAGAGATGTCCTAGAGCTCAGCACAGCCTCGAGAGCTCTCTCAGTCACCACAAGGGATTATTCTCCCACTGAAACGATGCAAACCCAACAGGTTTGTGCCTAAAATGTTTATTGTTACCTAAGCAAACACCTTGATTGTTACTGAGAAAAGGAGAAATATTTGCAGGCTTTGCCCTGTGACTGCACAGAGTACAGAAAAACACCAGGCAAACAATACTTCAGGTGCCGTTCCAACAGGACAACCTGTCAACCAGAATATCCAGTGGTGTTTGGCAAAACAATGCACACAAACTGCTTCATATTTAAAAACACAGCCCAATTAACACTCTGATACACTGCAAGTTACTCCTTTCCTCTGCCTCCCTGCCATGAGATCTCAGGTGTGAGTTTCTCTGCTGATACTCAGATTTGCTGCTTGCAAGCAAAGAAGATTTTGTTCTTACAACACAACCTAAGTGTGAAATACTACAAAACGTTGACAGATTGGCTTAAATACTACCAGTGCTACCATTTCTCGCAGCTGAGAGTGCCTAGCAAGGAAAAGATCACTGTTTACATCAATTCTCTGTAGTTTTCCCCAGCCACCCACAGCAAGTGGCTCCTGCAAGCAGCAGGGCACGTTAATTGGGGTGAGCAGCAAGGCAGGGCCTGCTGGAAAAAATGCTCCCTCACAAGGCAACTGGCTTGTTCCTTCAATGAAATCCATGCTCTTCGCACCAGCTGTAAGAAAAGCCACCAGAGAGCAGTTCAAAGTGATGTCCAGGCTGCAGATCCACATTCACCTCCCCTCAGGGAACCACTTCAGCCTCCACCGTGTCAAGGTGTCCCTGACATGATCCCTCAGCACCCACAGCAGGTGAGTTGTAGTTCCCTCCCACAGAATCCCCAATAAGTTCCCTCCTGGCTATTCCCTAGGATAGCCCTGATTGTAGAATCGTGGAATTTAGGGGTTGGGATGGAGCTTGGAGA
>NW_008657538.1:951-1357 GCF_000695815.1 Acanthisitta chloris | reverse complement strand
GTGGTGGAGGGATGGGATGGTGGGATGGGCTGTGGGTGGTGGGACAGGCTGTGGGTGGTGGGATGGGATGGTGGGATGAGCTGTAGGTAGTGGGATGGACTGTGAGTGGTGGGATGAGCTGTAGGTGGTGAGATGAGCTGTTGGTGGTGGGATGGGCTGTAGGTGATGGTCTGTAGACTCCCTGACCTCATCACCACCCTTAGGGCTCGGAGTTGGGCAACTGGGCCCTGGGCCACTGGACTGAGGAAGGCTACGACCTCTTTGAGAACTTCCCCGACCTGACCACGGCTCTGTGGGCGGCTGAGGAGCGCAAACTGGTGCCACACCAGTTCCCCAACCACCACCTCCCAGTGCCGGAGCACTACCTGGCGGAGGGCGCGGCGGAGGGGGGTGGGGGCGGGGTGAG
>NW_008657538.1:0-746 GCF_000695815.1 Acanthisitta chloris | reverse complement strand
AGGTGGGGAGGAGGTGATAGGAATGGGGGTGATAGGAGGCAGAGAGGAGGTGACAGGGAGAAGACAGGGAGGAGGTGACATGGATGGGAAGGAGCTGACAGGGATGGGGAGGAGGTGATAGAGGACAGGGATGGGGTGAGGACAGGGTTAGGGAGGAGGTGAGAGGAGATGACAGGGACAGGGAGGAGGTGAGAGGGATGGGGAGGAGGTGACAGGGAGAGGACAGGGAGGAGGTGACAGGGATGGGGAGGAGGTGATAGAGGACAGGGATGGGGTGAGGACAGGGTTAGGGAGGTGACAGGGAGAGGACAGGGAGGAAGAGGAGGTGGGAAGGAGGTCACAGGGAAGAGGAGCAGGAGGAGGTGACAGGGATGGGGAGGAGGTGACAGGGAGAGGACAGGGAGGAGGAGGTGGCCGGGAGGATACAGGGGCAGGAGGTGGTAGTGGGAAGGAGGGCACAGGGAGGAGGAGGAGGAGGAGGAGGTGTCCGGGAGGACACAAGGACAGGAGGTGACCCGAGCCCCCGGCGCAGGTGGCAGTGGAGACGCGTGCGGTGATGGCCTGGATGGAGAAGATCCCATTTGTGCTGGGAGCAAACCTGCAGGGTGGGGAGAAGCTGGTGTCCTTCCCCTTTGACATGGCCCGGCCCAGTGTCCCCACGGGCGTCCCCCAGCCCAGGGACTACGAGGAGGAGCAGCCTGAGGTGCAGGAGACCCCTGACCACGCCGTGTTCCGCTGGTTGGCCA
>NW_008657537.1:0-466 GCF_000695815.1 Acanthisitta chloris | reverse complement strand
CCACTGTCATCCATTTACCTGTGTATGCACACAGGTAACTCCCATGCCTGCACACAGCTGCAGTTAGTCTAGCAACATGTTTCCTCAGTATTGGGATATGAGTTAGGTGTTTCATTTAAACTAAGCACCTAGGGTCTTTTTATGGTAAATGGCAGTTCCAGAGGTGGAAATTATTCTATCTTAACACAAGTCTCTAAAACGAGCAGGATGAGGAAGCATCTCTTTGGCATCTCTATTTAGATTTGATAATCTAAGGGAATAATGTCAAAATAGATAATTATATTTTAGCCTACTGAAATGATTCAGGACAGCTTACTGAGCTTTGAAAATCTAAAAGAAACATCTAAAATAGCCATGAGGCTTTGCAGAGTGCAATTTCACTGGGACAAAAGGTACTTTCCAGTCTTCTGAAAATATATGAACCTAGAAAAAATAAATAATTTTAGAAATTACTTTAATCTTGGAT
>NW_008657536.1:271642-299666 GCF_000695815.1 Acanthisitta chloris | reverse complement strand
CCTCGGGAGTGGCCGCGGGTCCCGCGGGAGTGGCCGTGTGCATCTCTGTACCGCACGCCAAGGATGGAGAGTAAAGGCCACTTTGGTCCAGCCCAAATGGCCGCAGAATCCTGTCATGGGTTTAGAGTGTTTGGTATGTTCATCTCGCTGGTGCAGACCAATAAAGCAAGAGGCAACAGGCAGAAACTGATGCATAGGAAGTTGTGCCTGAATAGAAGGAAAAACTTTCTTGTGTGGATCAGCACACACTGGAACAGAATGACTGGAGAGGTCATGGATTCTGTCTCACTGGAGATATTCCAGAACCACCTGGACACAATCCTGTGCCTAGGATGACCCTGCCTGGGCAGGGAGGTGGGACCACATCACCCACTGTCATCATAGAACCATAGAATTTTAGGGGTTGGAACAGACCTTACAGATCATCCAATCTCACCCCCTGCCCTGGGCAGGGACACCTCCTCACTAGACCAGGATGCTCAAGGTCTCATCCAGCCTGGCTTCAAATACCACCAGGGTTGGGGCAGCCACCACATCCCTTCCAACCTCACCCACTCTGTGATTCTCTCTGATTCTGTAATAACTACAGGGTGCAGTGAAAATCCCTTCAATGCATTATGTGAGGCTCCGTGTGTTTCAGGTTAGGAAGGGTTTTACACAATTTAATCTATGAGTAAGAACTTAATATTTGAGAGAGATGTCCTAAGATGATGTTTTAAAATTCCTTTTCCACTTGTGAAATGGGTTTTTCTTCTCCCTTCAATCCAAGTGTAGTGTAGGCTAATCCAAAGAATGCAAGATTACCATAATCCACTTGATTTTTGTCAGAAAAACCCATGTTTTATTTGCGAGGAAGTATTTAACCTGTTGAAAGATTTGATGAGCTAAGAATGACAGGAAGCTTTTTGGATGACTAATGACTTGTTGGCTATCCAGTTACCTTCTCATGAGAAAATGATCCCAGAAAATGGTCTGTACATTTTGAGGAAGGCAATATTTCATGTAAGATCCTCTACTACGTTCAATATACAGCTAAGTCCTGGTAACATTAACAGGGTCAGGGTTTTATGGGAACTTGTCTTTTCTATTATCTTTCATTGATATCTGACTGACTGGAAGAAGCAGTGAAGGAGATCCAGTGCAGTTTATCTACCTGCCTAGTGGTGTCAAAGTGAGCAGAGTTGTACTTGGGAGTTCAGTTCAGTTAGTCTGAAAAATAGTTTGTTATAGATAAACATCAAAGCTGTAATTTTAAGGGAACCAACCCTGAGAAACTGCATTTATCCAAAGTGAGTCTGTTTTCTAAATATGCTGTGTTTCTTAACTAGTCACCAGGTATGCAATCTGATTACCTACCTCCTGCCTTGTACTAAAATTTATTCTTTTCATTAATGTTAAATGAAATAGTCAAATAGAAATCTCAGCTCTCCCTATTTTCTTTTCCCTTCTGCCTATACAAATCATGAGAGTTTTTTCTTTCTGGCAAATAGAATCTGAAATGCTCATCTCTAGGTGATAGGCCTTAGCTTTTGGCTACTGAAGGCTGAAACAATACTTTGAATGTGGTTAGTTTTGTTAACAGTAACAGATTAGTCACATAGGTTCTGTGGCTAAGAAGGTTGAGTAATTTAGCCTGTTGGCAGGACCTTCCCCTTCAACAAGACTTGTCCTGCTTTATATGTAATAGACAGTTTAATTTGCCTTTTTCTTGGTAGGGGAAGTCTTTTCTTGAGGTCCTCAAACTTTGGATTTTAAGTAATTTTTTTCTTTTCTATGATGTCCTAATTTTATCTGTATTTAATTAAATTCACATCTTGGTGTTTAGTAATTCCAGTTCCCTCCTTTTCAACACACAAAGCTTTGGCTTTCTTGAAGGCCTCTTTTACCCTATTGCTTGTAAGTCTTGGTGTATCTGCTTTTAAACAGGTATTTGGGAACATAATGTTGTTTGTCTTATGACCCTTCCCCCCCTTTGGTGAGGATTTCAAGGAAGCATTGCCAACTGGATAAGTGATCCACATGTGTGCAGCACTTAACTTACATCTGGGGAGTCAAATGCCTTGTCAGGATCCCCTGTCACCATCAAGTGCCTTTGCTTCATTTGCACAGAAACATTTAAATCAGTATAATAACAGCAGATAGTTTTTATAAGGTATTTTTGAAACTCTAATAAATGGAATGCTAAAGTGAACTTTTCACCTTTAAGAAGAAAATTAAATTCCAAAGCCTCTAAAACCTTCTGTAAAAGACAAAGTTTTTCTTAACCTTTTTAAGTAACGACATCACAGTGTTATGAAAGCTCCTGTTTTCAACAGGAGTTTTGTTGATGTCTAACCTGAGGATTTTTCCTCTCTACCAAGAGAGCAAAGATGAAGAAGGCCTGGGCTTTCTTCAAGTGCTTAATAATGTGTAATAAAAACATCAAGTTTAATAAAAACATTACGTGTTTAATAACATCTCTTTTTGCATTACACTTCCTTGACATATCAAAGCTAGAGATCTTCTGTGCTCTCCAGTCAGTCAGAGTGTCTTTGAAAAGCAGCAGGTGATTGGGTTTTGGTTGGGTTTTTTGAAAATGTAATGGCAGTTGGAACTTTAGATGGAACTTTAATTAAAAAATTTGAACTGTTTAATGAGCTCACTGTGTTTTTATTTCGCTGTCTTTAACCTAATTGTTTCTTCAGTATAACTGTGCAGCAAAAGGCCATTTCAAGTCATATATAGCAAAATTCATTCCATGTATCTCTTTGTCTTCGACAACTTAGATATAGTGTATAGCAGTTTCTTTGTTGTGGATTTGGGCTCGTTCTGTGTAAGAGAAAGAAAGCAAATTTCTGTACAGGAAACTGATGTGTTGAGGCCTCTCTTGCCATAGGTATATGCAAAATAGTCAGACATCCTCTCAGTGTATCTGTCATTCAGTGCTAGTCAAGTGATTGTTTTATTTCTAGGGCTCAGGTATGTTATTCTGCACCCAGCTGTAAATGCTGGGAAAAGGACTGTGATGTTAGACCTGTACCTAAGAAGATTTTGCCTCCTTGACAGACAAATTGCTACTGCAGTGTGGCTAACCTGTTTTTTGTCTCTGTTTCAGTTGACAACCCGAAAGAGTCTCCTCATAACACACAGACCTGGTGATAACCCTCATGCTTTGTATGGTTTCCATTTAGTTAGATTTTGTCAAAGTTTAACTTGACTTGTCAGTGACGTCATGACGTTCGTTGATGCTCATGAGAATTCCAGAGAGTTGTCTTGAGGCTACAGTTTCCCACTCTCCATATTCTCATCTTTTGCTTCTGAAGTAGAAAGCATGAAAAGATTTTCTTGGTGTTTTCTGGAAAAAAATTTAGGACAGGAAGACTTGGATGGTTTTGAAATGTTACTGAATTATTTCACCTTCCGGAGTGAGGAGAGGATTACTAATAGCTCACTGGTATTCATGATGCAAAGATGATTCATGTATTGGCATTCTGAATTTTTACTTTACAACCCTGAAACTCTCACACCTGTGAATGTTCTGGATAAGATTTTTATCTGCCTTGCTTCCAACCTCTCTGTTTTTGTCTGCAAAGTATATATTTTAAATCCACTACACTGTTTTATTTGTTTTGCCATCTAATAGGTTTCTTTTGTGGTGTGGTGTGGGCTTGGAGTTTTCTTTGTTAGAGTGAAGCTGACAGTATTAATGAAGTGCAAAAGCTAATTTGCTGTATTTTGTCTGAATTTAGCCTGGTATCCACTCAAGTGAAGAATTAATCTTGGATATATGATGACATATAATAGTGTTGCACTTGGGATCACTGCAGTAACATTTCTCTTATTTAATTATCATGTCAAAGAGAGGAGAGTGGTCTCCCTTTTCATATGGTGTGGGAAGGTTAGAATCTGAGCATATTGCTGCTGCAGGATTGAGAAATCAGAGGAGCAGGAAATCAGGTTGGAGCAGGAAAATGAAGCATTTCAGGACTAAAATCTTCACTCACTGTTTGAAGATGGAGTGGAGCAGATAAACGTGTTGCAATAGGAAGGGGAAGGATGCAGAGGTGAGGATGACAAGAAATAGACTAGAACAGCGTAAGAGCTTGTAATTAAAAGGGGATGGAAAGGTAAGGAATGAGATTAAGTTCATAATTCTGGGATAGTTTTCATACTGCATGTTAAATTTGTGGTAAAACACAAGTATCCTCTCAAACTGGGGGGAACACTGTTGGATTGAGCACTAGACAGAAGATCAAAATGGAAAATGATTGGCTAAAAACCATTTTCATACCTAAAGGCTGTTTGTTTGTCTACAATTAGTAGTTGTAGGATGATGTTTTTGTATGTACAAGCTGTTGCCATTTTTGGAAAACAAGAGTTCTGCAATTTAAGCAATGCAATCAGATCAACTTTTTTTCTTTAACTGATGCCTCCCAACACTTCATCGCAGGATTCAGAATTACTGAGAAAATTACCACTCTGTATCTAGGCCCTTCAAAAACCAAATAATGTCAAGCATCTCTCTTGCTTTTACTTACTTATTTATTCTGATTAATCCTGCTTGAAATACCCATTGTTTGAACAGCAAAGAAATAAAAGGAGAAAATAGTTTCACTGCTGCTTTTTACATGTGCAATAGCCTTTTAACTGGATTATCTACAGTTTTCTGAACTGGTATACAAAGGGAATAGCCCATTTAAGGCCGTTTTAATTTCAGATACTTAAACAGATTAAGTATTATTTCATTCTAAACTTAATTTACCTGCAAATACATGAGATGTCCTAAAGCACCAATAGAGATTGTTTTCATGCAACACAGTTCCAAGCCCTTTTCCTACCTGCCTAACCTTCACAGCCATGAGGAATCAGTGGGTTGCTCAGACTGAGTGAAGGAGCTATTAGTGCCCTGTTTAATGGTGATTGAGACAATAGCAAACACTGCCTGGATTACAGCCCTGTGTGGCAGGGGCGGTTGAGAGTTTACCTCTGGATTTGTGTTTCATGAGTCTGGAAAACATTGCTTACCACTGAGTTTAAAAAAAAAAGGCCAAGGAGTACACTTAGTTCAGTCTTATACTTAGTGAAGTGCAAAAGCTGAGACTAGCTCAGCCTCACACAGCTCATGTTTGAGATCCTCAGAAGAGGAAGGAGTTGCCTGGATCCACCATGTCCTAGTTGTCTCTGCTACATAAGGAAATATTTTTTCCCATTCCCTCTCTCAAAAAGCCAAAACCTGAGCAGAAATATGAAAATTTAAAAAATAAAGTAATTTCTTTAAAGGTGTTTAGGAACATGTGTGTAATTTAGTATCCTTTACCCTCTCATGAGTCGGTCTGAACAAGAATTGTAATGATTGGAAAAAACCCCATAATGAGACCAAATGTTTTAAGTTATTTACTCAAGAACAGAGTTTTCTGATAATCACTCCATAACATGCTATTAGTACCACTTTATGTGCTTTTTATTGAATTAAATTTTACACACCAGAATTGTTATTAACATATCATACTCGGATCACTTGTTCCCCGAGAGCTTCCATGGTAGTGCTGGTGATAATCACACAAACTAGAACTGGATTAATTCAGCCTTTTTAAGGAAATTGCTCTATTCCATGAGCCAAAATTGCAATTCCTGAAAAATAGCAAAGTAGAGAGGAACATTATAGCTCCACACCAAAATTCAAGTTGCAGTGGTCTGTGTGGCTTCCAGAATTGTGGCTTGATAGCCCATTTGTTAGCTGTAAGGAAAGAGAATCATTTCCTTACTGCATGGGGCTGGTGAAATGTTTATTTTTCAACATGGGAATTATCAAACAGGGCTGGATTCCAGACAGCTGGGCAGATGGTTCTTTCTTTTCAAACTGGGTTGTGCCAACAAAGAGAGACAGCTATACAAATGTTAACCCCTAAGGGATCAAGAAATCTCTGTCAATCTCCCCCTTCCACCTCCCCCCAACTGTCTGTTTGAAAGGAAAAGCAAAATAGCAATTTTCATCTAATTACTGGAAAATACTCCGTTTTTTTAAAAAAATATAAGTTTTCCAACTTTGTCTTTCCAAGAATCCCTGTGTTTAGCAATGTAATGGAGTTGATTAACTGGTGTTTAACATGTGGTTGTGTAGATAATGAAGCATGAAAACCCCAAATTTGCCTCAGGTCATGTGTGTATCAATTGCAGCATCACAAAGATGCTAATATATATTTAAGAGAAATGGTTAGTAACTTGCTGCAGATCTGATTTGTGCATGGACTGCAAGGAGATTAATTTTCTGATGTGTGAAGGAATTTGGTGTATGTACTTTACCAACACTGAATGTCTGTTGCCTAAAAATAGCATATTTAGGAACTAGGCCTAAAACCTTGTGATATTGGACAAAGAATTTTAAGAATTGCAGAAGTCACCTCTGAGTGTCAGGATTTAGTTTTCTCTGTAAAATAGTGATTTAAAAGCAAAACTTTCAGTCGTTGAAATTCTTTGACCTTTAAAATAAATTCCAGGTGCTGTTCTGTGTCCATTCAAATGAATGTTTTGGGTTTTTTCTAGTTTGGAAAAAAAGAAAGCAGTTTTTTTATCTGGATTTTAGGTGTGCTTGGATTTAGATAGTAAAGGCTTGACTAACAGGTGTCAAAGGGACATTTTCTGTTGAGAAAGAGAAGGTCTGGGATGCTGCAGACAGAATGAGCTGTTAATATTTGCCTCTATTTGCAAAACAGAATAAGAAAGAATTCTTACTCTGTCATAAGGAGATACTTGAATATCGAGTCCAAATTTCTGATGTCTCTGTGTTGAGTTACTTAGGTTGGTGTTGAAAATATTTTGGAGCCAAATAGCTAAGGAAAATTGGAGCTGTTCTCAAGCTTAAAAAACTAGCTCCAGCTAGCTCTTCAGGGTTATTTCACAGTAAAAAGCTAAATTTGAAATGCTAAAAACAATTAACACGGTGAGGAAACTGCAAAATAATCTTACATAAATGTTATTTACTGTCAGTTTGAGAGAGGAGGGTTTATTGTCTAATTAAATAATGACATGGATGCAAGCTGAAATGACATTATGTATCTGTGCAATAAAGTTTTCTTGAAGGACAAATTTAAAAAATCGAGTTATTGAAGCCTTATTTACAGCAAATATGAGCAGCACAGAACACAAAAGGGAGTTAGATTAGATATTAGGCAGAGGTTTTTCCCTGTGAGGGTGGTGAGACACTGGCACAGGTTGCCCAGGGAGGTAATAGATGCCCCAAGTCTGGCAGTGTCCAAACTCAGCTTGGATGAAGCCTTGAGCAACCTGCTCTGGTGGGAGGTGTCTCTGCCCAGGGCAGGGGGTTGGGACTAGATGATCTGTAAGGTCCATTCCAACCTCTTAACATACCCTGAAACTATGAATTTTCTAGTTTTAGCATCATGTTTGCTAGTTTAAATATCTTTCTCACTGGAACCAGGTCTATGTTTCATTTAAACTTTCTTGCAATGCAGTGCTTTGTCATTTCTGGGCTCTGCTGGGCTCCCTGACAGGGTGCAGAGAGTTTGGGCGTTCTGACGTGGTGTGAGTTGAAGGCAGCAGGGGCAGAGGGTGAAATCTTGGCAGTGATTTAAATACTAAACCCATTCAGAACTGGTGAAGCTCTTCTGCAGTGTTTGTTGTACTCTGCTCGTACTCTCTTGGCTTTACAGCAGAGACATTCATCTTGTACCAGTTGGGAGGTTCAAATGTCCCATCCAGTGGGAGTGGAGCCCTGGGATTGGGCAGCCCACTCCCGGGTAAGCTGAATTTCTGAGTTTTGAAGAAAGTGAATGGGCACATACTACTG
Source organism: Acanthisitta chloris (assembly GCF_000695815.1). NCBI lineage: Eukaryota > Metazoa > Chordata > Aves > Passeriformes > Acanthisittidae > Acanthisitta > Acanthisitta chloris. The sequence goes on along the minus strand of NW_008657536.1, from coordinate 291,880 downwards.
AGGTTTAGGTTCACGTGGAACCTTTCACATTTCATTTCTGCATTTTCACCTCCTAGATATTTTCCTAGTCCTATTTTTGTTACCAGGGCATCTCTTACTATGAGCAGCACCAATTCCCACCAGAACTTCATAACCTTCAGGAGAAGCTTTCTAAGATTTATCTCCTTTGCTAGGCATGAACAGTGCACCTATAACAGTGCAGCTGTTATATACAACAGCTGCATCCTCCACAGCCATTTGATCAGCTCACTTTGATAAATTAGCTTTTTGAAAATGTATAAATTCGATTATTTTTTTAAAAAATGGAAGTTAGTTTGCTCCAAACCAAACCTTTGGTTTACTTGGCTAGATCAGAGTAGGTTGGAGGGGTGGGAGAAGCCATTCACAGCTGTGAGGTTATGCAAATGCTCTGTAGTCATTACAATTCTTCCACTTCTCGCTGCAGTGTCTAATACTCCCATTAGAGTACAAAGAAAAGGAGGAGAAAAGGACACCTAGGGAGGGTGAACCACTTTCTCAGATCCTTTGCTTTAATACAGTAGAAAATTGGCCCAGAAAATATAAAAGGTATCTTATATTGAGGTAAATGGAAGTGATTGGGTTTTTTGCCGTAACCACAACAGTTACTTGTACCTTTTTAATTTGCATATTTTTAATTTACTTTAGTAGAAGATGAATCCTAAGAGTTTCATCAGCTCATTTCCAATTTTATTTGGTTATGTTAGTTATAACTGTGTGTTTATATTTAATGTAAGGCACATTATAAATGCTAATAGATTTGTTCTGCTAGCAAGTATTGCAAATCAAAATGTTTTCATTTTGGATGTTCTTATTTTCTTTCTTGACTATATAGGAACAACTGTGCATTATCCCATTCTAAATACTGGAGTAACTTATGAGTATGACTAAAACAGAATTTAATGCAATATCAAGTATCATGGAACATTATTTTATTTCCAGGTGGCCATAGAGTCATAAATGATAATCAGTGAAGCTTTTCTTTTTTTTGGGACTTTGCTGCTTGACTGTTTTTATTTATTTATTTATTTTAACAGCCAACTTGACATTATTTTTGGCCTACCCACTCATTTTTTATTGCACAAATGATTTCTGCAAACTGTCAGCATGTTGTGATAGCATACTCTGAGTCTGATTTCACTCACAACAGTAGTCACCAGTCTCCAGCCTTCTCTGCTCCTCTCTTGTTTTCTGGTGGTTTGTCTCTGTATATACAGGAGATCTGTTGGCTGTGAAAACCTTGTTATGATTGAATTGTGTCAACCCAGTTGTATTTGAGCTTTTCTCTTCTGCTCTTGGTCTATGGTAAAAGAAAGAGTCAGATGGAGCGAGACCAGGTAGTCTTAATTTATGTATATTTTTTCATTTCAGAGTTACACTGTGGGTTTGATTCTCCAATGCTGCAGATAAAGGAGTCATTTAGTTGCTGTTGGATTAGAGTTTAGGCCAATTTTCTAATGACATAAATTAGGGCAGGGCAGTATATAGAAATGTACATTGGCATAACTTTCTGTACCTAGAATAATCTTGGCACCTTCAGGAATCACTAATCAAGTACTTTATTTCTAGATCATCTTTGTAGACTTTACTCTCTTTGTACTTGTTTCCAGTTGTTCACTGCTACAGGCCATGGTTTTACCTGATTTTGCTGCATGATTGTTACCAAGAGTCTCTTAATTTTAATTTCTTTGATCTATCCTAAGAAGAGACACTTGTATGTTCTTAAATGGAGTGGAAAATTGGTCCTAATTTTTTTTTGTTTATTACCTACAAAGCTTTGGTTGGAATCCAGAGGGAGATGGTGGGGTAGGATTGTTTGCTTTTCTTCTGATAAGGGAAAGGAAGATTTGTGTGTTTTCTTCAGTGCTGGGAAAGTTTTTCCTTGACGTCGTGAATGCCTCTGTCTGGTTGGGTGACTTTTCCATAAACACCTTTTTCCTAAGGTTCTGAGACTCTACTCTCAGGGCATATCCTTTTCCTAATCCAAAGAAGTAAGATGCTCTTTTTGAGTTACTTTGTTTTGATGCAGTTCCCAATCCGATTAGCAACCAATTAGAGAACATTTTTTCTTTCAGAGTCTTAGTAACAAAGTAATTAGTAAGGTATATGTTAAAATTTCAAATCCTGTTGTTTTGATACATTTGTATGTCTTCTCTTTTTGTAAAGGTCAAGTATTGTGGCAGCAATTGATTGATTGCGTTGTGAAATAGAAGTTAAATGGATTTTTTTTCACATCTGAACACAATATGAAATTAGGATTGTTCCTTAGAAAAGCTTTTAGTATACATGTGAATGAGAGAAAATAGAATTTACTGGACTTTACTGGCAAGTCAGTTAGCAGAAAAGCTAAAAAGAAAACAACCCCATTCCCTCCAGGAAGGAGGTTTGACCTTCAACCAAGCCAGTGTGATGCCTTTCAACCAGCTCTGTGACTGGCAAAGCACTGATGAAAGATTTCTCCAGTACCTTTATTTTTCTGTAACCAGGTTGTCAAGTGGTTTTTTTTCCCTTTATTGGTATAATTTAATGTTATGTCTCCTTTTTTGTGATGCTGTTTTATTTAAGGCTCTTGAAACTTCTAGAGATGATGAACCAACTTCTTTGTTGTAAATAGACTAAAACTTACTAAATGTAAAGGGAGTTTGAGGTGTTGTTTTTTGTTGGTTTTGTTTTAGGTTTTTGGTTGTTTTTTTTTTTTTAAATTAATCGAACTGAAAAGTAACAATTCACCTCATTCTCACTGTACACAAACAGCAACCCCTGGGAAAGGGAAAGGAGATTTCTTGTCCCAGAATGGTTTTGATTGAATACATCTAAAAATAGGGTAATGAAAAGGAACAGTGTCAGCTCAAGACTCAACTACAATTCAAGACAAATTTTTCATTTGATGTTGCCATAGTTGGGAGCTGTTAATGTCCAGTGTGTGCATTCAGAATTCCTTCCATTATCAAAGTGGCCAGCTGTGGGTTGCTTTCAAGAGGATCCAAAAAGTTAAACATCATGTACATTAGATAACAGATAGACCAGATTTTCACCTGAAACTTGGGTCTTAAAAATATAAGAATTCCAACTCGCAAAGTTTTGTTATTTGGTACTTTTTCAGGTTGGCCATAGATGTTATATTTGTCACAAGTTGGTTTGGTGAAATCCATATGGTTTCAGTTTGGTGAAACAGACCTTCCTGTTGTGTGCAAATGTCATCCTGGGCTAAATTTCTGTACTTTTGACATTCCACAGAAACATTTTTGCGGAGAAAATTTTCCTACTTGTCTGTCTGCTGAAATATTATGGTAAAAGCATGGCTGGTTTTGAGCAACAGTTGACCTCTTAAAAATAAAACTGCTTGGAAAAAAAAATCCCATTTAAACATCCTGTGGAGAAGTGACACATCAGGAAATACCGTTGGAGTAAGGGAAAATGTCAGTTCTAGCAGTGCTGTGGTGTCGCTGGCTCTAGGTCCATGTACATAGAGTTTCATAGTTTCAGAGTATGTTAAGATATTGGAATGGAGCTTAGAGATCATCCAGCCCAAACCCCCTGCCCTGGGCAGGCACACCTCCCACCAGAGCAGGTTGCTCAAGGCTTTAGCCAACCTGACTGTGAACACTGCCAGGGTTGGAGCAGCCACAGCCTCCCTGGGCAACCTGTGCCAGTGTCTCACCACCCTCACAGGGAAAACTTCTGCCTGATATCTAACCTAAATTTTTCGTCTTTCAATGTATACCCATTACTTGCTGTTGAAGTTTTAAGCTGAGTGCTGAAGGGTCTGCATGAGGGAGAGTGATACTCCACAGTATTCCTTGGATAAATCACTTGTGTTAGTGTTCTTTGAGGTTAAAAATTTCTGATTGTTCTGATTTGTCCCTAACTAATGAATCCAAATACTGCATTTTACTCTCTCTGGATGTTTTATTAGACTTCACTTCTGCTTTAAAAACAACAAACATTGTTATTAAGTGTGCAAACTGTCTAGGGAAAAACCAACAAAAGCTAAAATGAGATATGGTAAATCAGAAGCCCAGGAAAGGTTCAAAATGTGTGATTATAGTTTCTTTGAAAAGTCTTTATTCAAGTGCAGTAGTGCAAAGTTGAGCTTTGAATGAGCAGTTTGTGGCAAGAAGCTGATTTTATTAGTTACTATTTAAAATATCACAAAGTTCAAAATGAAAGCATTGGTTTTATGCAAGGAACAAAATTAGATGAAGCTGTTAAATCTCAGCAAAGGATACAACTGTATTTGTGGAGAGAAAGATCTGTGAAAAGTGCAATCTGACAAGAAAATTAATTCCTCCCTGAGAAGGAATCATGAGACGTTGGCTGCAAAATGTCTTAAAAAAAGGAGATCTTGAAAATGCCTCATTTGCAGGCAGTGAATGTATTCACCTGAGCTGAGTGCTGTGCTCTGGCAATCAGAGCAATCCTGAGGAGAAGTGGAGAGGAGAAATTTGCCAAGTAGGCAAAGTCATTTTCCTTTCTGAAGTGTTTGAGTGTACAATCAGGGAGAGAATAGTCCAAGAAATATATTTTGAATCAATAGAAACACAGAAAAGCTGTCTGAAAGTTCTTTACTTCTTGCTCTCACTTTTCATTCCCTTCTATTAGTGCAATAGAAACCATTGAACTTGTTTGTGCCAAGGAGACCCTCAGGACCTCAGCAGAACACATGGAAACGTTGGTCAACCAGGAACTCCTGATGTAATGGAATATCATCACATTGCAGTATCTCAGCTGATTAAGGAGTTGTGAGTTCTGTTTGCCTCTAAACAGAAAGTCAAATGACCCTGTGCAGCAAAAGGAGTCGTGTTTTGGGACTGTCAGGGGCTGTGATTCATGATTGACACCCTCTGACAAGGTATGAGTCTGTGGTTCTTTCAAGGTGGCACTGAACAAATGACAAACTGTTCCCTACATTTGAGTAAGTCACTTACTTTTGGGTTGGTCTAAATGAAATGAGCATTTATGTCTTTGAGTGCTTTAAAGATGCAAGAAGGGAGACCAATGTTTGAGTTCGGTACAATTGCAGTAAACAAATTGTTAAAAGTGTTTGTTCTGGAGTGAAGTAGTTAAGGATTCATGGGAGTAGGAAGTGGCTGATTACTACCTGCTGGCATTGTACTTTCTATTTGAAGATAATAATGAAATAGGCTTTCTGCTGTAGCATTCTTTACATTTATGAATATATATAAATGAATAAATTTCATCAACTTCTACAAGGAGAGTGAAGAGACTCCGATAGCACTGATCCAGGGACCTCAGAGGTTTACATAAACATTAGCTGGCAATATGTGATTAAAAAATGGATCTTAGGGCTGGGGGTGGGGGGAAATCATGTTTCAAAGCTATGTGAGTGTACTTTAAGATCTACAGTGAGTGTACTGAACTTAGAGCTCATTTTTCCTCACTCCTAGTCCTAACTCAATGTGATGCAAAAATATATGTTACACATATAATTGAATTATTGCTGTTTATGATGTGCTGATGCTCAAAACCATCTCTCAGTCTTCAATGGAAGACTCCAGTGCTACTTTAAGATAAATTCATGGTTTATATATTTTATATCCAGATATTTTGCATGTTTTAAAGGAATTTTTTTTTCAATTTTAAGAGATAGAGAATGAAATTTATTTTGGCTCATGTGAAAAGAGTCTTTGCTGCTTAGCAAGTGTTCTACCTGATAGCATGCTGAGAACATCAGTAAAAACCAGGGTCTTGTAGATGACAGTAATATCTGAATGAATATGCATTTCAGTGAGAAGTGGACAAGGGCAAAAGGCAGAAGACATGGTGAGCATCAGATCTGGTTGTTTGCAGCACAAAGAAATTGGAGGTAAAGAAATGAGCAGATGTAGGCAAACAGTAAAAGGTCACAGGAGAAACTCAAGTTCACAGTATATTGCATTTCAGCAAAACATTTCACAGGGTGTTGACTGGGAGAAAATTTTCCTTGTCCAATTTGAAACATAGTAGAGGTAAAGGAGATTGGTAAGTCCTTATTTGTAAAGTGATTGTGTCAATCAGTCCATCCGTTTGCACTGTCTACTCAAGGAAAGATGTGCAGAGGTACATCAGATTGCAGTGCTGAGTTTAATTACTTAAATATGTGGAAGAACTACGCATTCTGAAGTTTGAAAAAAACTGAGGCAAATATACCTCTCATATTTGATCTTGTCTTAACCTTTAAATCAGCAATATAACCAACAAGATATAAGGTGACAATCTTCAACCTTTCTGTATTGTTAGTTTTGTTTTGGCCCCTGAAAGTCAACATGCAACTGTATGAAAATTAATTGTCTTGTATTGTTTTGTCACTAAAAAGTGATAGTCAGATAGCTGTAAAATGCAGTTTAGTCTTTTACTAATAAAAATTACTACAAATGGTATTTTTATGTTCTATAGAATAGAATGCTTGTAGCAAATCATTGCCCCATTATTTTTCTCAGGCAAATATCTATGTAACTGATGATTCACTCTTAGTTATAGTAGCACTTAAATATTTTTTTACTGTTATTTTAGTAGTAACCCAATTATTTTTCTGTGAGGTGAAAAAAAAGCTGTAACAGTCTATATTTTAAATTTTTGCTATGTTATTAAAAAAAAAAAAAAGCCAAGACTGTTCTTTCTTGAAATACTTTTCTAATGAGGTCTGAGCAATGCTTGTTCCTCTCCCCAGTGAATTTCAGTTTTGTAGAGAATCTTGAAAATGGCACTTTAAATATGCAAAGACAAGTTCTCAGTTGGTTTCTTTTCTTGTCGGATTTTCTCCAATTTCATAGTATCAGATCTTCCCTTTCACATCTTTAAAACAAACCAAAAAGCCTCCCCTAACCTCCCCGATTTGTAGTAATCTCTTGAGCCTGTAAGATGATGCTTTTTGGTTACGCTGTGAGGTGCTGTGTCTGCCCTCGTGTTGGCCTTCAGCTAAGGGAAAATATTGACACAATGCTGCTGTCCTGGAGTGTGAGAAATGCTCAGTTTTGCACTGTTAGCAATTAATTCAGGTTATATAAATACTTCCTTGCGTTCTGGATAACTGTATTTGTCAAGTGTGCACAAAGGAAGGTTTAGGTCCTGGTTTTTATTCTATTTAACCCCTGCTAAAAGACAGTGATACCTCTCACTATTTGCTGTTCTGAGTATTTAGACTCATAGACTCAGCAAGGTTGGAGGAGACTTCCAAGGTCATCAAGTCCAGCCATTAACCTGTCACTGCTGTAACCCCTAAACCCTAAACCATATCCTCCAGCTCCAAATCCAGATGCTTCTTAAATGGCTCCAGGGATGGTGACTCCACCACCTCCCTTGGCAAACCTTCTCCAGTGCCTGACCAGCTGTTGAGCTGCATGGACATGGGAAAACAAGTATCTTGTTGCATGTTTCAGTGTTCAATATTGACACATCCATCTACTCTGCAGTTCTTTACCCAGGGAATTCTACTGTCCTTCATATGCAGCTCTTGACACAGCTGCTGCTCTCCTGTGTTTCCATGTTGTTCCAGTTTGGTTTCAGAATATACAGTTGTTCTTGATGCTTGGAAAAATCTTGCCAGTGTTTGGAAATATGTTTCCAAAATATGCATGATACATCAGAGATCATTTCAGCTTTTGTTTATCCTGTGGAACAAACTATTAGTTTAATTTTATAATTCTTCCAACAGTTTAGATTTACATTTCTATTGTCACTTCCACCAGGGAGTCCCATTATATCTTCTTTATAATGCTTGTTGTACAAGAGCAAATTTGATATGGAAATGGAGCTACATTTTCTAATAGATCCCAAAGGCAGAATTTTGCTATGAAGTTGTTATATGCATAAATAAATGAAAAAAAAGAATAAATATAAACTTAGTAGAAACTAATAGGAAGGACAGAAAAAAAAGTCATGTTTAATTTTATGCCTGTTTCCAGTTTCGCGGTGTAAACTCATTGATTTCTCTCACCTTAGTATCTTGTGCTGTAGAACCAGGTATCGTTTTCACATAACTGTGTGTGCAGACTCTACTTTCTTTTTGGAAACAATGTTAACTACAAGATGTAGTTCTTCAGTTTTACTATATGATGTCCTAAATGATATATTCATAGAGATATTAAATTTAGATGAACACTCTCTCTGGGTTCTTTTACCCTTGTTTGGACATGCTCACTGCTCTAGGGCCTTGCAGGAACTTAATCTGACTTTTGAGCAGGTGCTAATACTCAGAGAACAACTTGGCAGCTAAGATTAAATTTAATTTACTATATTAACTGCGAAGGGTAAAAGTCTTGCTGGTGTAAATATAATGCTATGTATGATGAGGATTCCTCAGCTTGTCTGCCTCCCCCTAGATTTTTCTTTTCTGGAGAGATATCCATCCATGTGTTCTATATATATGTATCTATCTATATTTATGTACTTCTATATTTATGTGTGCCTGTATATATGTATTTCTCATGCATTTGCCCATGTTTGTGGACACAGCTCCTGCTTGGCACTCAGCTGTGCTGCTGTACACTGCACAGCCCCAGACCTGTGAGCTATGCTTGTAGCAAAAGCCAAATTTACCTGTGGATACCACTGGACGTTTTCTGCAACTTCGGTTTCTGCTATGTAGAAAGTCAAGGATTGTAGAAAACTGTTTTAGGAACCTCTGCCTATATTCGAGTCAGACATACTGAGCAAGTTCAGCATTTCTAGGAACCTGTGAAATTATTGCCTATATTTCGTGCAGTGGATGTCTGCAGCCTTCTGGCTGGAAGGCTCTGTGTGGCTTAACTGAGGCAGCTGTGCCCAATAACCAAAGTATATGACCCACATACTTCACATCTTAAATTGTTAATCGAGGTTAAAGATTCCTATGAATCTTGGAAAACTTCTGTAGAAATGCAATATAATTTTATTAACTATGAGCCAGTCTTTCTGTGGAAATGTAGGGTCTGAGCCTCGTGCTGCACAGATCAATAGGCACATACTGCGTGAACACTGAAGTCAGGTCTGGGGAAAGAAACAGATGTTTCCTGGTTTCGTGGCTTGCAGTGTTATTTCTGCAGTGTCCACTGATGTACTGCTCTTCCATGAAGCTCATTTGTGCTAGTGTTAATTTTTAAGGGTACAAATCAACCATAATCTGAGGTTTTTATGTAGTACCTTCTACAGCAGTTTTGGTAAGATCATGTTTTCAAAATTCCAAGGGTGAAGAGCAGGGTGTTCTGTGTTATTCCAACTTTGCCTTTTGTTTTGAACATCTGTTTATAATTGTTCCACTAAGCAAGTTCATTTTTAAAGGATGCTGTTTGCATTCCTGAAATGTAATAATTACAGAAGCCACAGTTAGAGCTGCATGAGGTTTCTTTAATTTATGCATAGAAATATGCAATAAAACCATGATAAAATATGTGAATAACTTTGTAGAGTTTGGCACAGTTTTTGACCTTCTAGATATTAAAATATTATGTTTTCTGTTCCTGCTTTCATAGGAAATTCTAATCATATTCTGTAATTGTCTTTTATTACTTAAATATTGGCATTTGCTGAAAATGAGAAGTCACTCTAGGAAGTAAAATAGAAAAACAGTGGTGTGATAACAGGGATTTTGGGCAGGGAGAGAAACTTAGGGGAAACTTTCTGTGCATTGTAGCCAATTCAGGCTGGGAGGGGTGGGAAGTGGTGTTCAGCTGTGCATGGCTCTGAAAAGAAGAAGAAGAAGAAGAGATGAATATTAAGAAATTTTCCCTTCCAGTACCCCTTTATTGTTCATGTGATGCACATGTACAGGTGTTTTGTTGGAGGGTAAAGAGAATTGATTTTCTTAGGAGAAAGAATGAATGGCAAAAATATTGGGGGTTTGAGGTAGTTTTTTTCAGTTTTTTTCATTCAAAACTACCTCAAATAAATGATTTCTAATTGAAATACTGGAATGGAAACTTGAAATTCAGAATTTCTGGGTTGTTCTCTCAGTTTTTTATTGAGTGGTAGCATAAGTTGCATTCAGCAGTAACATTTACTTACGGTATTACCTCCACTCAGCTCATGCCTACTTGTACTCACCTTGTCCCTGTAGATGTGTTCCTACAGCTATTTCTGGGAGTACTCTCTGAACTGAATCAGGAAGCTGATTTGATTTAATTATTCCCTCATTTCTACTTTTTTTTTCCCCCTTTCCCATCCTGGATTAGTTCCCAAGTCACATTCACAGTGCAGCCCTAGAAACAGTCGTGTAGTACAAGTGAAGGGCAGAGTGGGGACAAGGATGAGTAGTAGGGTAGGAGGAATGGAAAAGCCTTAAGTCAGCATTGCCACTGAGGAAAAGGCGTGTGGAATCTTCCCCTTGTTTTAAATACCACAGGTTCTTCCAGCAATGCCATGTTCTGTAAGCTAGTTCACAGGCCTTGCAGTACATATTGGGTAAAACAGGAATTACCAGTGAATAGGATTAACAACAGCTTTTTCATACTGCCACTGTGGTCAAATGTGCAAACTCTAAGTACAGGGCAGTATTTAGTAGAAAAGTTGTTTTTTGATTACCGCAGTGATTAAAAAACTCATGAGAGCTTAAGCTAGTTTTTCCTTTTTACAGAGGTTCACAGATTTGCTTTTCATTTAAAAAGATGGTTTGAAGCCCTTACTTAATATATTAATTATACAAGAGCAAAATCTTTGGTAGTAATTAAATCTCAGTTATCTGTGGCTTAACTGAGCAGTGTTTGACATAACCCGGTGGTTATATCCCTAATGCCCTTAAAATTAGTATTTTCAGTACCTTGGGCTGCCTTTGCTTTCTGTACATTCAACTGCCTAAAAGTCAAATCTAATATTAATTTGAGAGGTGGAAATGCCCAAGATTAACATTTGGCAGAATTGCCATTGTTTATATGAATTGTTGAAGTTTCCTATTATGGTTTTCCTGCAATAAGATTGAATGTTGTGTGGAAAGAAATTACTAGGAAGTTGTTACTGAGCTGAGACAAAGAGGCTGTAAAGGTCATACATAAAAATATGATCATATTTCTTCAAATGAAACAAGAATATGCCCTGAGAAAGCTGAGTAGTTTGAAATATATTTTTAAGGTGGGTATAGTTCATGATGACAATTTTGATTTCAACAGGAATCAAATGGATTATTTTTATTCTTAAGCCATTTCTTTCCTCTCTGGTCTATTTTTTAAATACAGAACTTAGAAGGTTCAAAATGTAGACCTACAATTTGTTCAGTGGATTATGTTGGATTGTCCAAGAAATGTGAAATAAATTGGACTGATAACTCAAAGTCCTAATTTTACCCTTATAAGTTATACTCTTTTAGAATATTCTTCCTCCTCCCCCTCCCAAAATGTCCAGAGGAGACTAAGAACTTCTATCAGCAATGTATATTCCGGAACGGTTTTATTCAGAAAAACATATTCAGATTATTAATTATACTAAACAGAATTTTGGCTTGTAGAATTTGGTCATTATGTTTGGAGAAAGCCTAATGAGGAGCAGCTTTGTGGCTCTATTTGTTTGCTGAATGTGATGGCCCAACTGAAGAGTTGTTACAGCTAGCACAGAGAGAGAGGGATCAGAATTGTGGGGCTGAACGCTCCTTCTATATGTAAATAGTACTCACTGCAGATGCTTTTTTAGCTGGATAATCTGTGATTATACTTTAGCAATGGCAAATTGAATGGTGAAATCCAAAAACGGGACAGAAAAGCAACTGTTCATAGGACGTTTGGGGGTTTTATGGACTCAGAAGGACTATTGCCCAGTTCATGGTATTATTTAAATTTGTACTTAAGACCAGCTTTGGAATTATAGAGGAGCTAAAGGCACATAAACCTTCCAAATTAGTCCCTGCTTCCCTTTTCCTTGCCCTTCAGCACTGCTCCTGCTGTAGCATCGTGGCTCCTTTCCAGCTCTACCTGCTCGAGGAAGCAAAGTGCTGTACAGGAGCTTCTGGAGTGTGGCTCACGCCCCAGCTTAGAGCTCTGTGCTGAAGGGCAAAGTGTACAAAGCCAGACTTGCACTGGGGCTGTGTCTAATGATTGTGTCCTGGAGAAATCAGCTGAACCTGAACATTTTATGGAAAGCTTCACTTAATGGATGGACTTAATCTAAGGGGATGCTTAAGTGGTCTTCAATTTGCATCTGTAAAAATGGATCTCGAAAGGCCTCCAATTATTTGTATGCTCTTTGCCTGTTACCTTTGTGTTTTTCCACAGTAGGGAAATGCCCCTTGTCTGTGATGGGGAATTGTATGTGCAGAGACAACCTAAATTACTGAGATAATGAGGAAATTTGATTTCCTCTGGTACACAAACCAAGTTCTGTTTGTGTTTGTCTTAGTGAGGAATTGATTTCTTTAAATACTTGTTCTCACGTATTTCTTTTGAGTCATTAAAATTAATGCAAATTTTTAATTGATAAACTCCTGATTGGTTTTGGTAAATTCCATAATTAATTTATATGTAATACTCACAAAAGTGATTTTGGTCAGTATTTAGTAAAACTGAGGTAAATATTCAACTATTCTTCGCTTGTCTGTCAAAGGTGGAGAGTTAGTGTCTGATTCTGCTTTACACCTGTATCAAATAGGTGAAGAACAACACAAAATTGTAGGGCTTTTAATGACTGGACTTGTGTGCACTCCACATAACTGAAAATAGCTGTCTAATATGCAAGTCAGTGGAAAATTCACTCTGTTGTTCCAGTGCAGTTTCAGTGCAAACTTCAGTCCATCCTTAATTACGGAGTCACATAATATTTGCCATCAGATCCATTTGTCAACTCCATTTGCTGGCCAAAGTTACAGATGTCAGAAATTTGTACATGTCATCAATTCATTTGTCAGAGTTGTTGTATGTTAACATTAAAATCAAGTTAGCTAATGTTGACATCTAAATTGCCATCTTTAGCTTTCGGAGTCAATAACAGATTTCAATTAATTTCATTCTGAGCTGAGATGTTGTGTCAGGGTGATACAGATATAGGGTAGTCACCACTGGTTTATATTTGCTTCACTTACTGGTTTTCCTCAGAAATAAATCATGATGAAATCATAAAACAAAGGATTCCAAATGTAATTTTCACAAGTGAAGGTTTATGTTGATGCTGGAAGGATAAGAAAGAGATTCTCAAGTTACAGCATGAAGTGAATTCTGTTTGGAAAAAAAGGGAAAAGTGAGCAGGAAGAGAAGAGACAAATTTACCTGTTATTGTAGACTTACTAAATTGTTACTCATTAGGTAGTGAGCACAGAGTAGTTTGGAAAGATTACATCAACAAGAAAGGTAACAGCCACAATTACACATTTCTTTATTTTAAATGCAGATTTCAGATTGTTAGCAGGTCATTACTTGCAGTGATGCCTCAGTACAAGACACTTTTAATTATGATTTAGGGTTTTGCAAAACACCATTTTGACACATGATGCTTTGAACAAATGTTTTATTGCTCAAACAGAGGAAAAGCAAAACAAATTTAGTGCCTTGTATCCATCAGATTCATAATGAGCTTTATTAAAATGGAACACAAAATGGAGTTTTATCGTTGTGCTTTTTTTTTTTTTTTTGTTATTTGTAACTAAAGTAATGTGTTTGCAACTGGAAGGTACCAAAATGGTGAGAGGGTGAGAAAGTGGTTTCACAGCCTGAAACCAGCTCATTCTTGTCAGAGTTATTACATGACTGGGATCAATAACTGCAATATCAACAGCTGCACAGCCAATAAAAAATGTGAATTTGACCAATCACATCACGTCTGAGTCCTTTAAATGTTGAGATGATTATCAGTGATTTTTTTAAACCAGAAGCAAATGTAAAAGCTGTGCCAGATTTTTGTCTTAAAAAAAGAAGTTTAGCAAGACTAACTTCCAAATCTTTCTTCCAAGTGTAAAGAAGTTGAGGTTTACTGTTTAAAAATGTGCAGACAAATCAATAGATTTGTTGTGCTGTATCTTTCTCTGGAATAATGAGGTCAGGAGTTTGCAGAGTATCATGGTTTGTTTTTGTGTACTGACTGTAATTCTACCAAAGTTGTTATTTATCTAAAGGTCTTCTTAATTCCTGAAAAAAAAACAACCAAAAATCCAAGCCCTAAGTGAGTCTGATGCACAGGGAAGCCTCATACACAGCTGGAAACTTGAAGTTGTTTTAAAGATGCCAAACTATTTACACTTACAATATGTGCATTTGTGAGTCACCATTAGTTTGATCTTCTACTGCTGCCCAAGTGCTCATTTCTTGGTCACTGAGCAATGAGCAGAGTTCATGAGCTGATTCTGGTATCCTGTGCTGGACAATTCCTGGAGGGAATAAAAGTGGGTGCCAATTGTGGGTATCAGCAGTGTGGTAGAGAGCCCAGCCCAGTGGTAGCTACTAACTTAGTAGCTACTACTACTAACTTAGTAGCTACTAGGCAGCCAGTTAGTAGCTTAGTGTAGGTACTACCTACACTAAGCCTAGCTCTGCTGTTTCTTGTTCTAGTTATATTCTGGACACTGATGTGACCACACTGATTTGGAATGGATGCAGAATCCATTTGGGTGTAATCCCACTCGTACTAGAGCTGATCTCACTGCTGCTTCTCATTTGTAGATTTCCTTCATTGTGATTTTCTTTTAATGGCAAAAAGTAAAAGCCTAATACTTGAAGTGTGGTCTGCAAAACATCTGGTAGCATGAGAGGAGAGCAGGGCAGTCATCTCATTCGAATTCTTATTTTCTGCTTCTGAATGTATTTACTTTCCTCCCATGCAAGAGGTTTCTGTCTTGATCCTGGGATATTCTGTAATCAAAAACTGGATGGGGAATAGTCCGGGAAAGCTGTCAATAAGGTATGGTACTTGTTGTGGAAATAAATAGTTAATGAGTGGTGGAATAAGAGGCTCTTAAGTGGGAATTAAATTCTACATGTCTGTCAAGGCCCATCTCTGCAAGCAGCACAAATGAGCAGAACACATAGCTGAGGGAGGAAAAGGCAAATTGAAAATTGCACTTATTATGAACCAACACAGAACTTTGTGAAGTAGAAACTTTGTGGTTTGTTTTAGTCACACAAGTTCCCTCAAACGTGTCTACACACCACTGCAGCCTCCACAAACTAACCTAAAAATGATGAAGACAATCCATGAATAGTCACACTTTTTATTTTCAGATGTGCTTTGGTGTAGAATTCTGCTGAACGTGTGCAGCTTTCCAAGACAGAACATCACCTAATACTCTCTGAGCTCTTAGTGTATTCTGGTGGATACCAGGAATATATCCATGCCATGGGTAACATGTCAGTCAGATATGACTTTTTATGGAGCTCATCAGCCTGGATCTGCTGCTCTACATCACTCCTACTGCTCCACAGTAAATGTGTTGGGCCGTGGGGTAGCAAACTAATTTTTTGCCTTTAGAATGTGATGTTACTTCAGGAAAAAAAACAAATCAAAACAACTTTTTTTTAGGTTGAATTTTGTAGGAAAGTTTACATCAGTTGGTTTAAAACAACAACAACAAAGTACACACACATACACACATACAAAATGGCACTATTGCTGGATATCTGGGATTAGCTTGTGGCTTTCCAAATTGCAGACCTGGAAAAATACTCTTCTCAGTAACCTGGAAAGAAAAACTGTATTCCTGTATGGGTACTGTGAGGAATTTCTATGTAGTGAAAAATAGATATGTTTTTATATATTCAGTACCAACTGAGTAGGGCTCAGGTAATTTTGTAGGAGAAGGAAGGGAAGGAGAAGAGAGAGTGAGAGGTGCTGGTCAGATGAGATAGCCAAGTCCAAATACACTGAGTGCATTGCAGAGAACTATCTACGTGTGATAGGGAAGAGAGTGAGGAGACATTAACTTTTAGCTACTGTCAGGCAGTGGAAGGAATTCACTGTGATTTGCATTGAAAAAAAAGATCTAATATGTCAGAAAATCCTCTTAAGTACTCACCCTTCCAATACAGTGAAAGAAATTAAATCCAAGACACTGTTTAGAAAAGAAATAGAGGAGGTAAAAATTACCTAATTCTTAAGGTATCCAGAGATTTTACAAGTTTAAGATGCTGATCTTCCGTGATAGGAAGAAGTGTTAAGTATCAACTGGTGAAGGCAATAATGGGTGAAAAGAAGTCAAAATTGCCTTGCATGCCTTAATATGTCTTCATACTTGAGTTAGAAGCAAGTTAGGCTGCCTCTAATTAGAAGTTAGCACAGCAATGATTTTGTAAGGCAAAACGTGTGCGTGCAGTGAGCTGATGGCGCAGGAAGGAAATGACAAGTGCACAAGAGCATAAATCAACCTCTAGCTGAAATCTCCTGTTTTTCAGCAGTGCATGAAGGCTCTATAAAAAATTTAACCCTGAAGTAGTTCTTAGGTTTCATATTTTTTTGAAAGAGGATGTTTGTAGCTTTGGAAGCCATGAATTGGCTCAAAGGTAATTCAAGATCTTTGAATCTGTAAAAGGTTGGAAGTTGGAGATGTTAAACACATCACCATCATCTGCTTAAAGTAGATTTGTACTTGACTGAAGTGAAGTGAACAGCAGCTCTGCTCTGGTTTAGTGAGCAAAGGAGACCTGGTGTGTTAGTAGCAGAAAAAAGGATCAGTGATGTAAAAATTTTGTATCTCTTTATCAAGTTCCAAGTTTTAAATGATACTCCCAGTGAATATTTTAGTATTTGTCTTATCAATTACTTGTGTACTAAGTCTATTATTTTTGAACTCTGAGGGTCTACATTGAGTTGACTTTTTGAACTTAACGGATTTTAAACAAACAGAGCTAACAGGAACTACCTAGAGTAATATTTACTCTTTGGCTTGATGAATTACGAGGACTGGGGTGCTAAAGGGTATCACAGTGCCTGTGGTTTCAATACCTTTGTGTTCTTTCTGTGGTTTTATTTGGAACTCATTAGTTCCTGTTAAAACAGTAATTAGTTTTTGGATGCAGCTGAAATTCTTAGTTCTTGGTGAACTCCTGTGGTTTTCCTGCCTCTTTAGTTTAGCGTATTTTAGTTTTAGTACACGTCTTGACAACCTGGTGTTTGCCTTGTGTTTGCTTAGGCTTCAGATTCTGTTTAAAACAATAGGTGGCTTTGATTTGAGAGTAGAGTTTGTCTTTCACACTATTTGCTGTGTGGGATGAGGATGTGGAAGGCTGGAGCAGCTTTACAAGTGATATCTGTAGTAATATCTTTTCTTCTTCATTTCACATGAAGAATTTCAGGCCATTTGTGTGGCCTAAAAGTAATTGCAGTGCAAAAGGTGAGTCTCAGCAAGGGTTTGCCAAGGTTCCTTTTTCCAATTACTGTTGTTTCTGTTCAATATAATTGTTTAATAAACTTTATTGGTGAGAATAGATCAAGGACATTTGAATGTAATTACTGATTTTCTTTGTGTTTTTTCACTCTTTTTAAATATTCCCTAACAAACCATTCCAATAACTTGCTAAGATCCCAAAACCTGGAAGTCCTTTACCCCCTTCTCCTCTTTCTTTTCTTATTTTTTGATTAATGCTAAGGTAGTAAATAGATTGTTCTGTGTCACTGGGTATAATCTGTGTTTTCAAAACAGAAAGAACTGCAGCTCTGGCTAGCTCTTTTCTTTGCAGTGCAGCTTCATCTCATTTTTTAACCTGAAACTAGCAGCAGATTCTCCATGCAAATTATGTTTGGCACAGATTTAGGCATGTGGCTGCCAAGACTACTGATGAAGTAGATGGAGAGCTACTCTTTTGCCATCATTACACGATGAACTGTACCTTCATGTTAGCAGTAGTTTGCTGCTAATATTTCTAAGGATACAGCTTGAGTTTCAGGCAAAACTCTTGTTACCCTGTTTAAGCAAGTTGAAAAAACATTCTGCCTGGGAAAATACCTTATGAAATTCTTCATTTGAGAATCTCAATTGCCTTGCATTATAGCAAAGACTGGTTGGTTGATTTGGATTTTGGGGTGGGTTTTTTTTGCCTACCATAAGCCTTGTAAAGATTTTTTTTAAAAAATAACTCATTTTTCATTTTCTTTGAGAAAGCAAACTAGATTGAACCCCAAGGTGTTATACATTGCATACAATAAAAAATACCTAATATAAATGGTAAAGCAGTTTAAATGCTTCCCACATTGTTACTGGGCCATAAAAAACTATAATCAGAACAAGCATGTTGTAAAAGCAAAGTCGTGTTCAAAAGAATTCCTTTCTCTCAGTTCAGAAGGAGCCATCAGTAATTGTATTACTTAGCAATTATAGCAAAATCCCTTTTTGTTTATAAGGGTTTAGAAGCTTGAGCTAATCCTTCAATGGTCTGTGGAAATAAACTGAGGCATAAAAAAATAAAGGGATTCAACCAAAACTGGAGATTAATGACACTCACAACCAGCAACTAACTCAGAATTTCTAGTCTCGTGTCTCTAGTAAGACTCAGAATTTCAGATTCTGTTCATCATTCTTCTGTTTTCAGTATTAATGTTTGATGCATAATACTTGGTGCACGGATTAACAGAGAAAGGTATGATTTGATTTGGGTGCACAACATGATAGCAAGTGTTGTTCTTGGACAGGAAGCTATGAAAGAGCCAGTGTGGTTTGTGTTGCACAAGTGTTTTATGTGAGCTGTTGGTTGAGTGGGTGCTTTGCTTGCCAGATTGGAAGGGCATTGCCAGTGATGATTAAAATGGCATCTAATATGTTTCATGCATCACTTTGGAGAGGACCATTCTGACTAAGATAGGTGTAAAAATAGAGGCATTTCAAACAACTGTTTCATTCTCCAAGTGAGTAGATTCCACGCAGTGTTCTGAAGCATTTGTAAATTATTTAGACTCATTCTGATGTCACTGTATGTGGCTGTGGGCACCTCACTGCAGTGAGACCAACCTCACCTCTCCCCAGCTGTTGACCTGGCACATTGCTCAGCTGAGCACACCTCCTTAGGAACACAAACCACATCATTCAGAGAAAAATTTAAGGCAGGAGATGACTGAACTGCTTCTACCATACAGTTATCAGGAATTTAATGATAGCTGACTTATCATGAGATAAATGAAGATGATAGTCTAATAAGTACAGATTAACAGGCACGCTGTATATATGTATCTAGCAAATCTCCTATCTCTGTTCTTAGGAATTATGCTCAATAATGCTCCATACACTTCTTGTATTCATAAAGAGAGATCTTAAAGTGATTATGTCCTCTCACTTTTAGTGCTGGTCCTCTCACTTTCAGTATCTTGGTCGTGGAGTTAACCTTGTGTATCTGATTTTGTTCTTATTTAACTTTCCACTGAGTTTCATGATAGTTGTGTGATGAGAATAACTAGCAAGAACCTGAAACACTTCACTTCTGATTAAAATAAAGGAAGCTTGAAATGGTGGTGGGAGGACTCTTGCTGGATGACTCTGGAGCTGTGAAAGGAGCAAGGACTCGGTGTATAAATCTTTGGTGTAAATGCTGCCTGTGTCCCCACAGCTTTCCTGCAGGCTCTGTGGGGCAGGTAAGGAAGGTCATAATAAAGTGCAAAATACTGGGTTTGAAGTTTCTTGCACTCTGCCTGACAGCTGCCTCAGTGTTGTCTCTAAAATGCTGTAATTTGTGGGTGAGACCACACAGTGGTTAAGAGAACTCTGACTGTTTCCCACTCCAGCCTTCCCATGTGCTCTCCCTGGAGCCCAGAGGAGCTGAGCAGTTATGTTCAACATGTGATGACATTTAAAAAAACAGGTTTAAAACTGACAATTACAGTTGTCCTTGTGGAAGAAGACTGATGTATTTTTCATGGTCTTTAATAATCTCATGAAAAAATTAAATTACCTCTTAAGCTCTGGGCTGTCAGATGGATCAGGTACTCCCCTTCTCCAGGCAGATGAAGCAGCTCTCAGCAGCCTCCTCTGGAAGTTCAGTGCTTGGAGTAGGGTAGATCTGCAGTGTACTGAGTAGAAAACCATCATCCTGAGGAAAGTGACAGTGCTGATACAAGATCTTTGATCCTTTCTCTCTCTAACCACTACAAGATGTTCTGCTAAACCATGTGCTTCTTATTCTGTAAAACCAGGTGTTCTGCATTCCACTGCTGCTTGATTTTTCTGCTCATCTCCCACAGCTAATGCTGCCACTGCTGAAAACAACTCTGCAACTTTTTTTTTGTGTGTCTCCTCGTTCTGCTTCATGGTAAGAGGTGTTGCCTTTTTTTTTCCCCCCAAAGCCTCTTTCATATTGTTCTCTCTTCATATCCTTTTTCTTTCTGAAAAACATACTGCAGGAAATTGTTATTTGAGAA
>NW_008657536.1:269680-271614 GCF_000695815.1 Acanthisitta chloris | reverse complement strand
ATTCCTGCACGTACTGTGGCTGTGCTATAATTCACTGTCACTTCAAACTGCTTGTTGGAGAGTTTTTATGCTTAAAGGAGTAAAAACAATAATAAGAAAGGGAGTTGTGTCTAATCTATGCCTGTCTTCCAGGCACTGTGCAGTGCTGCTCTCAGGGAGTTTTGTTTTCTTCAGCAGAAAGAAACTCCCATCTCCTCTCTTGCTTTGCTTCTGCCACCGACAGGTGACAATCTTTGCCTCATTCCTAATTCCAGGCAGGGCCCTTTAACACTTCAAATTCAAAGGATGGAGATAGCTGATCTATAAATTGTTTTTCTCCATTGTAGTTCAGTTCAATGATGTGCCTAATTTCCCTTTTATTTATGGAAATTGGTTTGCACTTGGTTGCTTGTAAGTAGCAGTGAATTCTGGAGTCCAAGTGACCAAGGGAGGTAATAAGGCTGACTCATCCATCTGTGATTTTGACTTCTTTTATTCTTCTCAAAAGAGTATTCCCTTACTACTACTCTCAGAGATGTCATACTGAGATCAGACATTTTAGATTGCCAGTAGGAAAAGAACTGTCTTGATAGATAGAAAACAATGGATTTTCCCTTTGCTATTTTTTCCCAAGGGAGAGTAAGAGGAAAACTCCAATGGCACCAAGACACTACCTGCATAGTGCTAACAGTGCAAAGTCCTGTTTCCTTGTGGGTTTGTTTGTCAGTTTAAATAGTATTTATCATATTTATGTGCATTCTCAGTATTGAAAGTATTAATAGGAAAACAAAGGTGATTCAACTGGCAAGAGATTTCAGCTCCAGTTTTGCAAGCAAATGAAGGGGAAGTTCAATTATAAACTCTCTATTTACAAAGCCACTGATGTGGTATTAGGTTCTCATTTGTGTTGGATTTACATGAGAATAATTATTATTACTGGCAAAAAAATTGCTTCTATCCTTTGTAGAACTCGCATTTATTAAAAGAACCCACAACCACAATGTTTTTGAAGTTGTTAATGCAGAGAGAAAAGCAATTGTAAGTAGAGGAGAGATTCCTCAGCTTTGTTTAGCAATTTGGTTACAGGGAATGGAGCTACTTTTATTTTACATCAACTACTTCTGTTTCAAGATTGTTCAGTTTGATAGTGGTAAGACCAGATAGTCTGTGTGTGTGTTTGAAGTACTAATTACAATTTTTGTGCCTCAGGAGGTTGGCATCACTGAACCTGAGATGGTTTGTATCAGTGTACTTCTACTGGTATGTTAGGAAATTCATCAAGTGCTTCTGGCTTTGTTTTGAAGGCAAAATTTCTCACTTATTTGGTAAGAATTCTAATGGATGGGTGCTATGAATGTTGTTTATATCTTGGTTTACATCATGAATGCAAGTTTTGCATCTAGTTTTATGGACTATGATTTAATTAAGAAATGAATTTGTTTTACTTTTTTAAATGTAGAATTAGTTATTAGTTATATTAGTTATACTCTGTTCTGTTGCCCTTTCACAGAAGGCTTGAAAGATAAATCTTGTCACATGTGTTGTCACTGCTCCTTTGAAATGTGGTGATCCAAGAAAATAAAAGTATTCTTTGCAAGTGTTTTAGAGGACATGGAATTAAGAGCATTAATAGGGACTCTTAGTCAAAGTGATCATATCACAGCTTTAATGTTCAAGTGAGGCAGTGACTGTGACATGGAGCTATAGCTGAATGTGGGGATTGCTCATGTGGAGAATGTGTAGCTGTGGTTAATGACAGGAGTGGTGCACCTTGTACTCAGTTTGGTGTCAGAACTTTCTTAAAGTATTTGTCCAAGTGCTGTACCATTGCCACTTATAGCCAACTGGGATATTTCAGAATGACACTGAAACTCACAGCTTCCCAGCAAGGCTGTGTTATTTTGTGACTTCCTAATGTGGGCAAAGGAATGGGATGAGCTGTCACCTTACTGCTG
>NW_008657536.1:268420-269659 GCF_000695815.1 Acanthisitta chloris | reverse complement strand
TATATCACCTTTTCATTTTTGTCTTTGATTTTCTGAGTCCTGTTTATGGCACTGATATTCAAAGTGTGTCTTGATGTTTGAAGACATGACTTCCATATATAATGAAATAAAAATTGGTTTCCAAAATTTCTATCAGTGAAGAAGCAGAGTAGAACTGACCTATTTGTATTTAATCATAATAATCTAAAAGATAACCTGAATAATATTGCTTGAAATTACTGTAGTGTCATGTGTTGAGTGTTCTGAATGCAGACAGGGATACAAGGGGCATTGGGAGTATGTTAATTACTAAATACTTTCTTTGCAATCGACTCCTGAGGGAAAAACATCATTGTAGGAAAAAAATTGAAAGTATTGGTACTGCCATTAATTGGAGGGGGTTTTTTTTTGGTGGGGGGAAGAAGGGAGTTGGATACAGAAATAGACTTCTGTGTGATAGAGGAAGTTTCTGTTGCTTGTTCTCAGAATTCAAGGCCTCCCAGTTCAAACCCATTGAGTCACTCAGAATGGTCGTTAGGTCAAATCCCTCTCTATCACTTTGCATGAGTTTTTGTGTGTATCATGTATTCTATTAATCCTCTGGAAATGTGTGAAAGTGGTAGAAAAGAATGTTTTCTGAGGAAGAAAGTTATCTCCTGCTGAGTAGTAGGGACAGAGTTCAACAGTTTGAAATCAAATGTTCTTTGTTGCTGTTGGTGCACTTAATCCCTCAATGAATTCTCCATCGTAAAAGGAAAGATGCCTGTGTGGTCACTCTTGGTTCCTGTTTGAGATGTGGCTCCTCTGCTTGAGATGTAAGTCACAAAGGTGCAATGCCTCTGAAATTTGCCTGCAAATTACTGCCATGAATACAAAATTTCCTGGAATGTTGTTACTGGAAGAACACTCCATGTAATCCTGATAGGCAGGACTTACCCAGTTACTCATGATGCGTCAGAACAATACATTATTGATAATATTTTATTAAACCACAAGATGTAGCAAGTTTGGGCCTATTTCCATCTGTTCCTCCTAGCTTGAAGCTACCTGCCGAATTTTTTTTTTCTCTGTCACAAACTCCTTTGTTTTTCCAACCCAGAGCCAGGAATGTCATGCTCAATAAAAATTCATTGACCTTAACACAGATTATGGTATAAATTCATAGCCATAGCCCAAATTTCAATCCAAATACATAATTCATTAACAAAAATCATATGCTGCATAATCCTATATTTATTATTAATAGTATTCTGCTTTTTC
>NW_008657536.1:256210-268406 GCF_000695815.1 Acanthisitta chloris | reverse complement strand
TAATCTAATCACACTATATAATAATCTAATATGAATAATAAAATATTACATAATTTAAGTGTTCAAAAATACATATTCTGACACTGTACCCATGTGTCTGGGGGCAGATGATAAAGTCTATAACAAGCTCAGGATATTAGATGCAATTCCTTCTGATCTTTAATATCCAGTTTTGGATGGGGAAGCTCCATAGTTATCAGCTAGACAGAAAAACACAGGAGAGTGCAGAACTACACCCTTGTATTTCCTGTGAAGCAGCTCATCTTTTGAATCCTGGGGTCAGATTCATTGAAAAAGCAGTGGAGTTGTATGGGAATGTAGAAGTCAAAATGGACCAAATAATTCATGATGTGTCAATAAAACTAAACTTGGTTAAGCAGATGAGAACTTGTGCAGTTCCTGAGAAGGGTTGACTTGTGTTACACATCAGAGAATAGAAATAGGAGAGGGAAAGACAAATGTACTTTTTTTTTTTTTTTTTTTCTCTTTCTAATATAGCAAAACAGCTTCAGCCTAGTTTTTGGAGATTATTTTTGTGTTTATAACGTTAGAAAGATTTATCTTGAAACGAAAGCTTGGGAATGTATAGAAAATATTTCATCTTTCAAAGTACAGTTTTGGGGTCAAATCATGCATTTGGAACGTAAACGTGTTTGCAGGCAGGTGTAATTCTTACCCAAGGAACCCTACTTTAATTCTGCTCTGACTTTATCACTGCCATTCATATCTGGAATTGATGTACATTTCTGCCATGTCAAAAATAGATGAGAGTAGTTTTGCAGTTTTTCTGGGAAGAGCTGATCTGTTTTTCTGAAAATAATGCTGATTGTTGTTAATCAACTTGTCAGAACTGAATAGTTGTCTTCTTTATCAAAGTGAAGAAAATTGGGACACTAAATAACAGCCTGTGTGGAACTAGGACACTGTGTTTGGAGACATCGCTCCAGACACTGTAGAGGATTTTTTTGACAGATAAGCTGTGTGCTTAAAGAGATAAATGTTAATCTAATACATTGGAAAACAGACAGATTACAGGGTACTGCGATGCATTCAAATAACAAGACTAAGTTCTGTGCACCAACTGAGGCTGTTTCATGAAACTCCACAAACTTACTCTGAAGACCATGGCAGCAGCTGGTAAACTGTGTCTCACAGACTCTTGATACACAAGCCAACATTGGTAAACAACAGCTCAACTAACATTTGTAATATAGAAAGTAATTTTTTTAAATTGGATTTCAGGGAGTTGAAAGAAGATCAACATATACTGCCCTCGTTGTCTTTGGTCTGTGTCAGGCTTCACTGTCACTTCATATGTCTTTTCAACTTTCCAGCATAAATACTGTCTATTCTTGCTCTCAGAATACTGAGCTTTGCTATAGCTGTATCAGCTGGTCAGTTGTGTACCATACAACGTGGGATTTCTGCAGTAAAATGGTCCGTCCCATCAGTGCAGATACAGAGCACAGTACATGGCACACCCAGATTTTTACAGTGGTGGGGTAATGCTGGATTGCCTCAGGAACACATGATGGGACCTATTAAAAAATGATGGTGATGCAAAGAAGAATTATAGAAGCTTCAAGGTATGAGAGCTGTTCTTGTCATAATAGGACTTGTTCTTTTATGGTTAAAGCCAAGATAAGGAAAAGTGAAAATGAACTCATTCAATCAAGTTATCAGGTTCTCTGGAATTACTCTTAAATATTATTAACTGAATATAGGTTTGGAGATTACTTTTCTTGAAAAGTTTTGTCACTCCTAATACATAATAAAATGTGTTTTAACATACACACATGCGCTTGATGACAGAAGGTTTCATGTGGAACTAACGTGGAGGGAAAAGAAAGGAACAGTCTCCATGAGCAAGAATACACAGCACTAAAATAATTAGCATCATTTAAGGTGTGTTTTTTGCTAAAGAGTAACTACTTTGTTTAATATTAGCTGTGTTGAGCTGTTCAAGAGAAGGTATCCACATTCTCCTGCATTCATCTCTCCTTGTGCTCTGGGTCCAGGATTTGTGTGGCATGTGTTAGTATTTCACTGTGTCTGAGCTAACAAGACTTGCTGGAAATCTGCACTGCCTTAATCTGCCTCTGAAGTTCCAGGCTGGAGCTGGTTTATGAACAGTTATTCCCAGAACACAGGTGGAATGAATATCTGTCCATACAGAGAGATCCTCTGGGGTCATTTTAATGCTCTGTCTTGTTTACTGGACATGAGACAAAATAACATTCCATATTAAAATGCATTGTCTAGTTGAATACAAGATGTACCTCAACAAGATCACCCCAGGCTATGTTCCTCTTCCACAAAAACAGGCTGGGAGAGCTGGGATTGTTCAGCATGGGGGAGAGAAAGCTCTGAGGAGATCTTACTGTGGCCTTCCAGTGCCTCAAGGCAGCTTATCAATAGGAAGGAGAGATATTTTTTTTTATGGGCATATAGTGACAGGACAAGGGGCAATGGTTTTAGACTGACAAAGAGCATGTTTAGATTAGATGTTAGGAATAAATTCTTCCCTGTGAGGGTGCTGAGGCACTGGCACAGGTTGCCCAGAGACGTTGTGTCTGCCCCATCCTTGGAAGTGTCCCAGGCCAGGTTGGATGGGACTTGGAGCAGTCTGATCTAGTGAAGGTGTCCCTGCCCATGGCAGGGGGATGGAACTAGATGATCTTTAAGGATTCTGTTTAAAAAAAAAAAAAAGTAAGGTCAGTGAAGGTTATTGGGTTTTGCCCTGTTCTAAACTGGATCCATTGCTCTGGAAAAGCAGAAGTCTGTTGGAACTAACAGCCTCTGGGCTTTGATCTGGATGTATTTGACCAATTCAAGAACATATGGTCACGTGAAGATTCCTGCTAATGGCATAGGAACCAGCTCGAGAAGAGTTAATCAAGCATCTCAAAGCAATAATACCCAAGGCAAGAGTTTTTAGACTTTTCCAGAGACTTTCAGACAGAAAGAGCCTGTGGGAGCAGTTCTTGCATTCCCTACAAAGAGAGTTTTCCATTCTCTGCCTGAACCTCCTTATTCTTTATGGCTTGACAAGAGCAATAGCAAGGAAGCAGAGGAATTGTAAGTGCTGTTTCAAAACTGCACTGCTGTTGCAAAGGTGACACCAAACTGCTACCAAGAGAGCAGAAAGATTGCTTTGTATGTTTGGCTGTTAGATTGAAAGGGTCATTTCAGATGCTAATCGTGTCTTTTTATATCTGTTGGCCCAGCACCATGCTGGGTGTGCTCAAACTGCTCCATAGGTGCTGAACTTGTGTTTATCATACACTGCTGTAGTACCTGAAACCTCTGTATGCCACAGCTGATAAAAAGAGGATCATTGCACTGCTGTTGGAGCACTGGGCAGGCTGTAGCCTGTGCTCTTATCCTTTGCCATAACCTCCTGCCTTCAAAGGTTTTACCATCCCAGGGGACCTGGTACTGGACTTCCAGTAACTTCCTGAGCTTATCTCTGTGTCTTTCTTACACTACAAGCACAGCCAGTGTTTTGAAAATATGTATTAAATGGGAAAAAATCCTCCATTGAAAGCTGCAAAGAGAGATAGAGATGTTCTGCCTTACAGCTCCTCCTTGAAGATGTGCTAAGAGTCTGTATGTCTTTTGGGTTTGTTTTTAATTGCTGATCCAATAGGATATTCTACACTGCTTTTTTCAGTAATGATTTTGAAAAATGAGAACTTGGTAGATCTAGCATCTTAGAGTAGTACTGTCTCTCATCTTTTCTGGAATAATTTATGAACACATGGAAACATAAAATGCAGCAGTTCTTTTTTTGTGGTATAAAATCCAGGGCTGTTGTAACAGATAGAACAGGAGTAGCACTTGTAACACTTCGGCTGTGCAGCATCTTAGAAGCAAACATTTTAGAGATAAATTACAATGTTCATATGAATATATGCCTGTCTAAATTTAACACTGAAATAAAGATACATTTGCCTGAGTAGGTGACTGGATTTTTAAAGATGCTGCACAGTGAGAATCCACCTTGGCTGAAGTGCTGAACTCAAATCACAGACATCACCACTTCTGCATTTTCTCATCTTACTTCCACTTCAAGGTGATCTCTCTCAGATAATCCAAATACATGAGTGTTTGGAGGCCTGGAGGTATATTTTCATATGTTTTTTTTTTAGCTTGGGCACAAATGTTTGAAAATCCTGGATGGGTTTTTGTCACCAGTGAAATAACAGCACAGATTGCAAACTCCAGTTTGTTTCTGGCTAACTGGGCAGTTAGCACTGGAGCATTACTGCGCTGAAGCATTTACTGAACTTCTCTGGGTGATTCTAAAAGGCACTAATTCAACTTCCAAAGGCTTGTTAAATGCAAGATCCCTAGTAATTTGAAAGTAATGTAATATATTAGATCTTGCAAAGACTTTGGGAAGGTAAATGCTGCTTTGAGTAGCTTTTGATTCTGTTAGTAGCTTAAAAATGATGTTCAGGCCTTCTTTTGAAGGACTCTCATTAGCATTTATGAAATAAAACAGAGGTGGGTACTGTTGTGCCAATTATCCACAGAATATTTGGTGAGCATTTCTAATTTGATAATTATAATCATTCACAGTTTCCCATTTCTACCTTTAAATGCTTATTTGCAGAGAATATTGAGCAGAACCACTAGAGCTGAGACATTTTCGTGTACCACAGATAAAGATCTTTATGTAGCCATCACCAACATTTCATCTTGGTACATAAATCAGGGAAATAGTCAATGTACTGAACAAATTGAAAAGAAGTGAGAACCTTCACATGCCATTCCAATTTGATCTTTACCAAATGATGTCTGTTATAAAATAAAACATGCTGATATTACTTCATGCAACTACCTTGGAAAAATGGTGTTGACTTAGAAATATTAGTTTCTGTCATGAATTTTATTTATTTTTCCTGCAGGTAGAACTCAGGGTGCCAACAATATTCTGGTAAAATCACTCCTATGGTGACAGCAAGTGACAGATTTCATAAGAGTGCCTTTTTTTAAAGATTTAAAGTTTCAATTTTAGCGATGGATAGAATAGGCTCTTGAGGAGTGACAAAGCTCCAGCTGTTTGCTTGGTGTTTCAGGAGAATGTTTGGCTACAGCGTGGTTTCCAAGCTGTAGCTGGATTTTTCCCTAGTGTAGTGGAACAGACCAGCATGGTACAAATACTCTCGTGGCTTTCTTTGCTTTACTTCTACAGCAATACATTTCCCTGTTGGAGGAGTGAAGTGATTTAAGGAGGAGGGAGAAAAAATGTTGCAGCTTTCTATATATGTATACCTTTTTGGAGCAAACATGTCAGTATTTGATGTTTTCACAAGGTATTGTACATTAATTGTATTGTATGAAGAGTATAAATATTTAATATAGACATTAATTCTTAAGTAAAAAAACATGATCTATTTTATTGCCCGAATAAATTCATGGTAACTGACCTTGTCCGAACTCTGACAAGTAGTATCTGAGAAATGATTATTTGGACCTGCACATTCATCCCAGACTGGAAAAGCTTATCTTAGAATACATTATTTTAAGCTTATTTTCACTTTTGAATCAGCATTAATATACTGAGCATATTTTCATTTCATTGTCAATGTGCTAGATAAATATAAAATATTCTTTCTTATCCTGAATACTCTGTCACAGCCATTCAGATTCAGGATTCTTGTGGCCTGCTGACCCTCCTTGCTCAGAACTGGAGACTGAGAAATGTTCTCAGACTATTTTACATTAAGTGGCTGCAGATTTATTTAAATTGATTGAAAGTCATTTCTAATTACAGGTAATCATAAAGCAAACGATGATAAGGAAAAGGTAGTGTTTGGTTGAACTATCAATCATTTTTTTCTAGTGCATTCTAATTAAATTACCAACTGTTCTTTCAGAAAAAGAACTTTGTAATAGGCATAAATATCGATTGCATTGCATGTTTGTTTACCTGCTTTTTGTCTCTGCATTTCTCTTGGTTTTATATACCTAGACCACTACACTGAGTGCTGTATTATTTAAAGGCAATGTAGTGTGGGCTACTGGGAAATTAAACCCCACTAAATATTTAATATGTTAATTGTACTGTTTAATCTCCAAAGAATTTGGAAACGTCTCTCACATTTGAGGCTGATTATTTACTGAACGCAAGTAGAAAGCTTGGAACACATAATTATGCTCTGTCATGGTGAAGAAAATTACTAGTATTTTAAGAGTTTATACAGATTTTAGTAGCATTAATGCTCTCAGTTATTACAGGAAATGAAAAGAATCCTCCCCAAGAATTAACATGATCTTAACACAACCTCCCCCCAAAATAAAACCCCAAACAACAAAAACTCTCACCAAGTTTGTTCAGATGTCCATGTCAATGTTTTGCTGCTCATGGGTGGTAATTGATTGTACTGTATGGCCCAAAGAACTTCATGGTAAATATTTTATTGAATAAAGCTTTGTATTACAAAGGGACTATTCGGGTTGTAATTATCAAGCTAAAATCAATATCACTTTCCCAGGCTGGTGCTGTGTATGTAGGAGTATTCTTAAATACAATGGTGGAATCAATAAACAACCGGACATTTCCCATTTTCAGTAATTAACTCTATCCAGTAGTTTTTCAAGGGACCTTCTTCTTTCTGTGCTATTAATGAGGGTTCTGCTTCTTCCCATCATCTTTACTAAATGGAGCTAAAAAGCCTGGACAAAATTACACTGAGGTTTTGAATACATTTAGTCTTCCACTGCTCCTCTCTTAGTTCCTTTGGTGGCAAATCCATCTGTCACCTCTGGAATGGAGCTGTTAGTTTTTCTTTTCAAAGTGATAAATAACAGATGAGGGTTTGGACAGAAACTGGAGAACCTTGTCCTGTACTTTGAGAGAAAGTCCTGTTTATTAGTGATCCCACTGAAGATCAAGTTGATTAACCTTTGTGACTGCTGAAGGCACAAAATGTTTGTGGACGTATTTCGGACGTATTAGGTAACAAACCTTCCCAAGCATTAATCTCACTCGGGTTCTGGGAGTGTCTGCTCAAAAGGGTAAGACATAGCTACTTTATGGTATCGAAGTCAACAATATATACTTTCATTTCACTGTGTCAGCAAGTCTGAATTTATCAGGAACTTTACAAGTGTTGCAGCCTGTCCTTTTAGCATAGTCTAAAGCCTTGTTCAAGGCAGGAGCTGTTGGGCACTTGAGGAAAGCAATTACATCCTGTCTGAATGTTTTCTTCAGTCTATACAACAAATCCAGTGCTCTCAGCCTCTTCCATACAGTGTTGTCTCCAATTTCCCACTGCCTTGATGCCTCTCCATTGGTCATGTCCTTCCTGCTTGAGGGAATGAGAAGCTGCAGATGTTGCTCCAGAGGTGTCCCCTGGGTGCTGACTACAGACAAGAATCACATCCCATGACCTTCTGGCCATGCTCTAACCACTAGTCTTACTTTTTACTTTTTACTTCTTCCTAAAAGGAAAGAAAGACAGCAAAAAGGGCTCCAGCTGTATGGTAGGAGGAGGCAGTTTTTGCTTCCCTCCAGCATAATCAAGACTAAACAGGTTTAAACTATCTATGTTGTAATAGCCTCATGTTCTTGATGAATAGGCACAGCAGGATGTCATTTCTGCCTTGATAAAGGGTGCAGCTGTTGTCATTATTGGTGTGATTGTTTAAGAACTAAATTAAAAACTTGACTGCATTTTAGATTCTAAGAAAAGGATTCATCAATGCTGGAGATATTTTATTTAAAAACAATAGTTGTAAATATTCTGATACAGGGCAACCAAAATTAATGTTTGCTTTGAACTTTCTATCAGTGAATGTTGCCATTGTTCTGATTATTTTGTTTTAATCAGAGTTTATTTTAGAATGAATGAGTGTGAAATTGTTGTTTTGAAAGATGAAAAGTTCTACGGTACACATATATTCAACAAAATTTATATTTCTTGTCTAATAAGTTACAGATAATCCATATATTGTCTTTGAACCTGGAGGAAAATTGCTATTACTCAGAATAAGATTACTTGACTTCCAGGAATGGCCAAATAAATATCTAAAACATGAAAAAAATCTTTAGAAAGTATGTATTAACAATTTTTAAAGACAAAGCCATTAGAACTCATTTTTTTTTGAGTTGGTCTAAGTGCAGTCCTGACCATAGGAGTCCTGCAGTGTCCTTATGACCCAGAGGACCTGTCTGTCCAGGAACCTGCAAACGTGTGAGTTATCTCATGGCCTGTGCAACACATGGTCTTCGTGTTCCTTTTTGTATGCACAATTCCTGCCTCCAAGGCATTCACACTCCTTCCCAAGAGCCTTGTTCCCAACTGCTTTGTATCCCACCTGGCATGCAGTTATAAATCAAGTGCTGTGGATTTTTTTAAAAAGAGCTCTGCTGTATTTGTTACTAGCACAGAGGCACTGGGGGCATGAGGACATGAGGGTGTGAAAGTACAGCTGATGTTGAGCAACCTGATCTGATGAGTCGCTGTCGCTGCCCATGGCAGGGAGGGTTGGGACTAGATGATCTGTAAGGTCCATTCCAACTCCTAAATTCTGTGGTTCTGTGTCCTGTGGATTTGTGTCTGTGTGACACGTGTTTGATGGTGGCCTCGGTGTCCTCACAGCCAGGTGCCTCCAGAATGAGGCCATGGAGACCATGTGCAAGGAGATCCTAAAGGACCTGTGAAAACTGGGTGCTTCCCAACATTTCCTTTCCTTTTCAGAAAGCACTGATTTAGTCAGTGAACATGATTCCTGTTAGGGACTGTATCTGAGTTATTTTAATGCTGAGTTAGTTGAATAAATCTTAATACAATTTACCTCTATCCCTTAATGAAGTTTTAAACATCCTTATGAGCTGTTCCGTTACCTGTACAGCCGTTTTCTAAGGATGTGCTTAATTGAATTTATGTCAGATGGGATTTAAAACTTTCATAATATATGCAGAGTAAGTGTAATAGGTTTTGCTTTGGAATATGATAACCAAGGGACACTTTAATTCCTCAAGATAACCCAGTGTATATAATATTTCTGTCTCAAACTGATGATAGAATCTTCAGTTCCTCTCTCTTCCCCCAGCCAAGAAAAAAGATGAGGAGAGCAGAAAATGAGTATTTTACAGTGGATACTCCATTTACATATATTTCCTGCATATAGGAGCATAAAGTTTGGAAATGTCTAGGCAGGCAGGATGCTTGCAGAAATAAATACAGTAAATGCTTGCTAATGGCTTAACATAAATATGATATACCTGACTCAGTGCTGTAGTGTCCACAGTTCTTTTGCATGAGTTTTAAATTTGTGATTACCCTGGGGATGAGAGAGAATTCTATTGGTGTTCTTAGGGATACAGAAATAAGTTATTGTTTGCAATCTACATAGCTAGGAAGAGAGAGCAAGGCAGCTAATGGAAAGAATTCCTGATGTTTTTTAAAGCATTTTTAGTCTTGGAGTTTGTAACTAAAATCATAGAAGATTTTACTTAAAACTAAGAGGTTTTCCTTTCAAATTTAAGAAATCCTCATTGAATTCAGTGGTGACAAGTGGAATTCACAGCAAACATTGACATTTGTATAGACAAAGCAGATGGAAAGAGGATTTTAAACAGATCTATTCTTATCTTTGGTATTATCTATTAATAACTTCTGCCCCATCCTTTTGTGGAGTGGGACGGAGTTAATTTCCTTCGTAGTAGCCCATATGGTGCTGTGTTTTGAATTTGTGAGTGAAATGGTGTCCATAACCCACCAATGTTTTGGCTGTTGCTGAGCAGTGCTTGCCCAGTGTCCAGGCTTGCTCTTCCTCTGGAGCCTGGGGATGCAGTTGGACAGCTGATCTGAGCTGGCCGAAGGGACACTCCATCCCAGAAAACATTATGCTCAGCAGCAACGCCCCCACCACACATTCCTCCCCAGAGCTAAGAAAAAAACAGTGTGGGGGGTTTTGTCTTCCAAGGTGGCTGTTGCTTAGAGACTGGGGGGCATCAGTCTGCCTGTGGGAGGTGGTGAGTGGTTGTCTTTGAATCACTTGTTTGTTCTCTCTCCCTTTCCCCCTCCCTTATTAAACCATCTTTATCCCCACCTATGAGTTTTCTCACTTCTGCTTCATTCTCTGCCTCATCTTGTTGTGGGGGGTGTGAGCAAGTGGCTGTGTGGGTGCTTAGCTGCTGTCTGGGACAACCTGCCATGGAGGGTCACTCCAGAACCCACAGTCAGAACAGGGAGGGAGAAAAAGTTCTCTTTTATTTTTTGCAAACAAAATAAGTCAGAATCAGAGTGATCACGTATAATACATTTAGGGCACTATCTAGTTCATTGGAATTGCCCCACTGGAGATGCACAGGTCTTAGATCTGTCAGGATTTGGTTTTGTTAAAAAAATAATCTGTCTTGGACTTTTTTTTTGTTAAGTTAGAAGATCCTGCACTTATGCTAGGAAATAGATGTAGATTGCATAATTCCACTTCATAAGGACAGTGGAGAAACTGATTCTAGATGTTATGGGAGTTAGATGCTATTAGTTTTATTGGTGTTGAAACAAAATGTGTGTAAGGCTTTTTTTTCTGAGAAGACTTTTGCATTGACAAACTTGCATTATTTCAGTGGTGGTAAAACACCCAGTGTGGCTTTGGTATTCGTATTCTGCTGTTGATTAGTGCTTTGTATTGCTTCTCTTTGTTAATAAGTAGGTAAATATCTCCAAATCAAAAGCTTGGTGCTAAGCTCATTGATCTCTGGGAAGCCTTTGATTCCTGACAAAAGAATCTTTCTAGCTACAATGTTTGAAGGAAAATTTCAAGGGAATTTGAGGTGTGTGTGTCATCATGCAGCTCAGACAAGGTAGTACACCATTAAGAATTAATTTTAACTTCAGTGGTTATTGAATAAATAAAGATGTAGTTTCTTTCTATTTTTGATCCTTTAGAAACCCCACAATTAATATACAATATGGAAAATATCAGAAATTGTAGGTTCAAGTGGTTTTCACACTATGGCACATATGGTTTACTGTTTCTTATTGATTCTTACTGACTTTCAGACTATTGGCCTGGCATGCTGAATTACTTAAATGTATAGTTAAACTGGAGTGGCTCTCACTTCTTTAATCATAGGGTGATAAAAACCAGGAATATAGGCTTGATAAACTTATATTTTATTTTTTTTTGTAGGAGCCTATCATTGCTACAACTGATCCTGTGTAAGGTTTAGCAGTGATTTATGAGAATATCTGTGATCATACTAAAAAGAACAAAAAGCATCCTCACCTTTTATGAATGTGTACACATTCTAGAAGTACACAATTTATCAAGGAGGCTCAGTCATTATTTAGTATCTTTATGAATGATGAGGAAGAAATGTGGTGACATCAGAGGCAGCTGTGGCTTGTGCAGTTCCAGGCTGTGGGTGATGCTGGAGTGAAAAGGAATTGTTTCATCCTGTACTCCTCCTGTTATTCATCTTGCACATGTAGTAGTGGTTGGTATAAAGAGTGAATAAGCTGTTCAAGATGAAATAATAGTGCTGGTAACAGCAGCCAGGCACACAGACATTTCTGGGCCTGTGAGCTGTTGTCCCTGCTCACAGTTTCAGAGACAACCACAGTCTGAGAGCAGCCTGACCTGTGCTCAGACTGTTACTGCAGTGGGATGGTCACCACAGTCAGTTTTACAGATGTCCAGTTTGACAAGTATTAGCTCTAAATGAGCAGGAGGATCCAAGTTGGTACAAATGAACTATGTGACAATTTCATGGTGTTGTTATGACCATGATCCAGGGACTGAGTATTTTTACTTAGAAACTTAACTAAGGGTTGTTTTTACTTATCTGTGTTTTGTAATGCATGTTGATGTGACGAGATGGCATTACAGCTGAACTTTTAAAATATTATGATGGTTTGAGTAAAACTTGACAGGAACTAGCTAGACAGTCAAACTACTGTCAAGTTGGTTATAGCCTATACAACAAACTTACCAGTGTTGCTTCCAGTTTCCAAACACTCATATGATCATGTTTTACATTGCTGGAGCAATTTTAAAACAGAACATCATAGAAAAACTCCTGAGTTCCCTTCTTTTGTAGCCTGCATAAAATCACAGCAGAGAATTTTCCTAGAGGGAATGGTAAATTCCCACTCCTGTGCTATTTTATGCTTCCGTTCTTTGATTTACGTTGTGTATTCCTGATTTATTTATTTGTGCTTATCTGAGGAGT